>NC_058132.1:294129128-294165687 GCF_016433145.1 Gracilinanus agilis
GAGGGAGGGAGAGAGAGAGAGAGAGAGAGGCTATCATATAAGCAGTAAGTTAATTTTGAAATATAATAATATCAACCACTTGTTTTCTAATACAGGGCCCCCCTGGGACTTTCATTTTTGAATGAGAAGAGTAAAAAATGGAATTGTGAAAAAGGGAAGATAAACAAGACCAGGTGAAATACATTTAACATTCAAATAGCTTGAGGAAGCATATCAAATGTGAAATAAGAACACAGAAACATATCATTAGAGGCTATATAATTCAAAGTAGTTCCCAGTTTTTCTGAATCTCAATCTATACCTTCTGCAGTTGTTAATGAAAGATGATTGATATCATTCATATTCCTTGATAATGATTATAAAATAAGCTTTTATGGAACAATGATATGAAAACTCTGGAGCAACCATGTGATTTTTGGATATATTTATTTAGTACTTATTGCTAAATGCTGAAGAGTGACTAGTGATACTTTGCAGCTTTTGGGAATGTAGGAATATGTGTCACAAATGCAGCCACACAATCACAAAATAAGTGATTATCAGGTGTGGATTGAGATCTATGCATATAAGCAAACACACCATTTAATATTACTTATAAAAGCCAAACACATTTTACTTCACTAATTGCTGCCAAAGACTTTAAGGAAGGTATGTCAGGAATGAGGATTTGTTGCCTTGCTATGTTCATTACCTGAAGTTCAGGGTTTATGACATGCTCATCACTAGCTTTTTTTGCTGAAAAAAAAAATTAGTCAAGCCATCCAAAGCACCAAACCAAAAATAATTAATTTTCCCATTTAGTCTTACGTGAATACAAGTCAATACTATTCTTCCTGAGTGTTTACCCTTTGTTAATCAGTTTCATTATGTTCCTTGCAAACCCTATTTGATTGCAAACTCCCTTTTTTAACCATAGTCTTCTTCTTTTTTTTTTTAAACCCTTACCCTCCATCTTGGAGTCAATACTATGTATTGGCTCCAAGGCAGAAGAGTGGTAAGGGCTAGGCAATAGGGGTTAAATGACTTGCCCAGGGTCACACAGCTGGGAAATGTCTGAGGTCAGATTTGAACCTAGGACCTCTTGTCCCTAGGCCTGGCTCTCAATCCACTGAGCTACCCAGCTGCCCCCTAACCATAGTCTTCTTAAGCATTCCTACCTCCTTTCATGAACAGAAATCATTTCACCTAAATATTGGTGAATGTGGATCTCTCCAGCAAAGTGGCTAAGCAGATACCCTGTGCACAGTGGCTACAACAGCAGGATTTGGACTAACTCTTCTACTAGCAGTAAAATAATAGATTTTAAACTGTTTATACCCGTCACAGATACAAAGATCTAAGAGGTTTGGAAAAGGTTCGGATGCAGAAGAAAATGGCCTCAGTTGTTAAGATGAATAAAGCAAGAAGAAGTACCTAGAATAACATCTCATGGGCATTGTTAAAGAGCATTTGAAAATGTGAATCTTTCATTTTTGCATTAAGAAATTGTCATCTTGAACATTGTCACAATAACTAATGAAATGACACTTCTCCTTGGCCAATGCCTTTTTTTGAAGAGATTTCATTGATGGAAATAACCTCCTCCTTGGCTCAGTTCCACATACAAACCATTCTAAGCCCAGAGCACTGGAATTGATAGGCCATAAATCATTCAACTTGAGAATACTTTGAGAAAACCTCACTTCTCAGAATCCTCTCCAGGCCTGACTACTTATCATTTCCCCACTCCTGGCTCCCTATGTACAAAGTAAGGAAATTGGATTAGCAACCTCCTTGTTCCTCACTCTCGCCTAATACCCTCATTCTGCCAAATTTCCTCAACAATTTTTCCTTTGAAATCTATCAAAGATTTTTCTTTTGTTGACATTTACCAACTGTTATAAAATAAATATTAGGGGACTCTTCTTGATATTGCTATGCTCCTAGGGGATATTGGTTTGGGAAGCTGTGCCTTGTATTCCTCTAGATAGCTGGTGCAGGGGGACCACCAGGACCACAGGAACCACTTGTCACCCTGCTGGATGTTATAATGCCCTATTTCTATAATAGTGCCCAGGCAGGACTCTTAATGTTCAGGTAGATGGGTAACCCACCTGGGGTTGGATTGATTATTAATATTGGGCTCTATTAGCCTTGGATAACGTTCTCATCTGACTGCATTGCCCCCTCCCCAAGGGTCATGATTTAATGACCACTCAGGAAGGTACTTAATAAAATTTTATCTATTGATGTTAAATAGGGAAAGGAATAATCAGGAATAGATTGGGGATAGGAGACCCTGTCATTAATAGCTATGATCAATAATCCCTCAGGACTATGGGCTGTTGTTTCAGTAAGTTGGAGCTTGTGGTTTTGCACTCCTCTGGTTCAGCTTGGCCACTGCCAAACCAGAGAGCAATCGCTCAGTTGGTACAGATATTGTGATTTCTCTCAGCTTCCCTGTTCTCAGTTTGTGATGTCAGCCTTTAGGAAGTTTCTACCCTTTACCTCCCTCTGTTTCTTCTCCTTCCCTCCTCCCGGTTACCACTCGGGCCCAGATACCTAAATATCTAATGATGATCAAATGCCTAAATATCTAGGGAGATTCAGAGAGGATCAATGGTCAAAGTTCAAAGCCCTAAGACCTGAGCCTCCAGGACCAAAGACCCCTCCCAGATGACAGTTAGGGTATTTAAATCCTCAGGCCAACTGCCTTTGCTCCTGTCCTCATGGAATCCAGGAACATTCCGATGTCTTCCAACTGTCTCCCTTGTCAATCAAGGCGAAACTCAGAGTTTGAATATAACACAACCTAGAGCATATTTAATTAATAGATCAATTGCTTTGGCCCTACCTCATAGGTTAGTTGTGAGGCTCAAATAAGATAACGTATATATGTCATTTTGTACAACTAAACATATTCTGTCAATATTATTTATTATTATATCTACAGTCTACTCTTTTCTTTGCCATCATTTTTGCTAACTTTAATATTCACAAAGATGTTTCTAAAACATTGGTCTCATATTTCCTTGACTTCCTCATATCCTCATATCTCATATCCTCATATCCCATGATTGCTACCTCTATTTTGCTTCATTCATCTATCAGAGTGGTCATTCTTCACCATCACTTAAAATTATTCTACCTGCAGCTAATATCTAACCTTGGGTATTACTATGTTTCTTTTCTAATCTTACATCTGGACTAATGCTCATTGTTGGAGGATATCACTAAGCCATACTGTTTGGTTCCACTATATATATATATATTCATTTATTTATTTATAACTATATTAAAATATGTTTAGTTAGATACAAACTGAGGAAGATAGCAATAGACATATAAAACAGACAAATAAAATTATGTACACATATGTATATATGTCCTCTATCTATCTATCCTCAATAAGATTCTCACCACAGCATATTTCTTTTGATTATTATTTATTCTAGATCACAACTGCCATTGTAACTATTCTAACCCTCCTTACCTTAAATACTAAATTCTCTTTCTCTTCCTCCTTTTCCTCTCCCATTCCCTCCTTTTTCTTCCTTCCTTCTTTATTTAGTTCTGCTGTCCCTTCAAGCTATTGTTCTGTCTCTCTTCCCCCACATTGCCACATTTCTTGAAAGAATGATCTAAACCACTGATGGCAAACCTATGGCACAGGTGCCAAATATGGCACACAGAGCCTTCTCTGTGGGCACATAGCTGTGCCCCCTCTACCAGAGTTTGTTACTAGAAAGGCAGAGGGACTCTGGTTGACCTACTCCCTTCCCCCTCTCCACCTCATCTGACAACATTTTTCATCACAACCCCTGCCCCTCTGCCCAGCAGCCAAATGGGAGTACACAGGGGGTGAGGTGGGTGGCTCACAGACATCAAAGGTGGAGGGGAGCAGAATGGTCAGGCCACTCCCCTCTGCCTCTCTACAATCACTGAGGATATTCATCACTTCACACCCACCTCCATCCAGCAGCCCAATGGGAGAACTTTCTCCTTCCCTTTTGTAGGGTAAAGAGGGGGCAGGTCATACCTGACACTGGGTAGGAGAGGGGCGTGGCACATGTCCTTTTGGGGGGCATGCACAGCACTCAATCTGGGTGGGGGGTAGGGCCCAGCACTCCATCTCTAAAAAGTTTGTAATCACTGATCTAAATTATTGTATTAATGTCCTCACTATCTGCTCACTCATCAGCCCCATCCAATCTAGTTTCTTTTCTCACTGCAATTGTCCTTTTCAAAGTCATGATTGACAAACCGAACAGTTTTCCTTCCTGTCCTCATTCTCTCTGACCTTCAAATACTTTTGTACCTTTCCCAATGCTTGCATTTGTTTCCCACACAAATTATTATCTTTTGCCTGCTTTTAAGGCCACAGTGAGATTCTACTTTCATGTGATTCCTACTTGATTCAACCCATTCTTCCATGTTTGTTTACTATTTTTATCAAATACTCTAATCATGAGGCATTGAAGGTTTCATACTACTTTTCATTTATTTCCTTTTGTATTTCTTTTCCCTCTTTTTCTTTCTACTCTTAAAGCTATTAAACATAGAACAAAATCATCACCAATCTTTCTGTTTGTTCTATTTAATTCCCCCTGTGATCTTTGAAGACATTAAGATTTTAGGTGGTCACTTGTCTTACCTTCCTCCATTAGAATGTGGAAACAATCATTGTTTAGCTCTTTTCAATTGTTCAATTTAATTTGCCTTTCCAGTTTTCTCAACTGCTGTGTTAGCATCTAAAAGTTTCTACCTAGTTCTTATCATTTCATTGGGAATACTGGAAAGTCCTCTATTTCATTAATAATACTTCTTTACATCATCTATGAGATTATACTGTCTTGCTAAATAATGCTTTTGTTGTTGTTAATAGCTTTTATATTTTTCTTTTGGAATATCATATTCCAGTTTTTTCTCCTTTATACTAGTTGTTTTTTTCTAGAACTTCCTGGCACAGATTAGGTACTTAATAAATGTTCATTTATTGATGGATTACTTGCAATTTTGTTTCTTTGACCCTGAACTTTTGGATTTTGACTATGACAATGGGAATACTTTTCAGGAGTTAAGTGGAAGATTCATTCTGTTTTTACTTTACTGTCTGGTTCTATTAAATAGGGGCATTTTTCATTTTGATTTATTAAAATATGATATCCAGAGTTTTTTTTATCAAGTTTTCATAAAGCTTTATGCTTATTTTGGGGAGGGGCAGGGGGGAGACCAAGATGGTGGAGTAAACTAGAGCAACTCTGTGTCATTGTGAGAATCCTCTCCAACCAAGATTAAAATATTGCCACAAAACAAATACAGGAGTTAAAGAACCAACAAGGAGACAGAGTGAAACAACTTTTAAGGAAAGAAAAACCCAAAAGGTAGACAGAGAACATCTGGGGCACTGGGGTGAGAGGAAAGCAGAGACAGCAAGAAGCTGTAGCAAGGAGGGTGAGCAACCTAAGAGCAAGCCACACTCTCCACCCCACATCTGCTATCACAGGTTTGGAACTTAAGCCCAAGTCAATATTCAGATCTTGAGATGCTACCTGGGCAAATAATGGTACAAGCCAACCCACACCCTTCAAATTACAAACCTATGAAACAGTACAGAGTCCTAGCCCAGGGAAGTCTGAGTTGAAGTAGGCTGATTCATTTGGGAAAGAGTTAAGCCAGGAATCCCAGGCTAGGCTTGGGCTGAGCACATAGTTCACACTTTGGGGTGAGGACACAGTTCAAAGGGCACCCCCCCCCCCAGTTTCCCAAAACTAAGGGCAGAACTCTAGGACAGAGCAATCAAGGGTGTTACAGATTGGAACAAGTACACAATGAGACCAAAAACTTGAGCCTAAGACTGGGGCTAGAATTTGATCAGCCCCTGACCTGATCAGGTTCAGAGTGAGATCAAAAGTTTATGCTTGAGGCAAGTCCTTAAGCTATCAGCATCTCAAGAGTCAATTGAATCAGCAGGAGAAAAAGGCTCTCAGAGCTCTCAATCCTCGGACCATCACTATCAGCCTCCAAGAACTGAAACTGGTAAAAACTCAGAAAATAAGCTAATAATAATATCAAGGAAGGACCGAAATTTAAGAGGGCACCCCAACTTCCCAGAAAGCAGAACCTGCCTATAATTAAATAGGAAAAAATGAGCAAATAGCTGTTAGAGGGGATGGGTGAAAGATAGACAAGGAAGGAGTTATTCAAGAGGAAAGATGGCCACATACCAGGAACCAAAGAATTCTGGATTCTGGAATGCAAAGAGTGTACATGAAGGGAACACCAACTGCCCAGGGGAGCTCTTGTACTTCCTGTCTCTTGAATCAAATAAATCTCAGTATCTCAACAATATCATCAACATCTTCCTTATTAAGTCCATTAAAATTTCACAGCAAAAAAATCACCTAACACTAAAGAATTTTTAGGGAGAGAAACAGCAAGGTACAGACACAGACAGGGACAGTGAAAGCAAAGGAAACACATGCAAAGTCCAAAAGAAAAATATGAATTGGACACAGATTCTGGAAGAGCTCAAAAAAGACTTCAAAAACCAATTAAGAAGGACAGAGGAAAAGTGTGAAAGAGAAATGAAAGTGATACAAGGAGAAATGGGCCAATCAAAAAAGGAGAAACAAAAACTGACAGAGCAAAAACAGGCCTAAAAAAATCAAAATCGACCATCTAGAAACTAAAGATTTCATGAGAAATCAAGAAACAATAAAGCAGAAACAAAGGAATGAAAAAAAAACAGAGGAAAACAAGAAATATCTTATTGAAAAAAATAACTGACCTAGAAAATAGATCTAGGAGAGACAATATGAGAATTATTAGACTACCTGAAAGCCAAGATCAAGAAAAAACCTTGGACATCATAATATAAGAAATTATCAAACAAAACTGCCCAGATATCCTCAAACAAGAAAATAATATCAAAAATGAAAAGGGCAATCTCATTTATAATGAAGAGGAGATTGAGACAATTATTAAGAGCTACTATGCCCAATTATATGGCAATAAATATGATAATCTAGATGAAATGGACAAATATTTATAAAATTATAAAATGACTAGATTAACAAAAGAGGAAATAGAATACTTAAATAATCCCATCTAAGAAAAAGAAATTGAATAAGCCCAAGAAAAACCCCAGGGTCTAATGGATTCACAAGTGAATTCTATCAAACATTTAAAGAACAACTAATCCCAATAAACACAATCTTTTTGACAATTATAGACCAATTTCCTTAATGAACATAGATGCAAATATCTTATATAATGTGAGGATAGGATTAACTCTCCCCTTGTCTATTTTCAGCTAATCAAATCAAGAACTTAAAGTACCCCTACTTACCATTGTAAGGGGGAAAAAGGGGTTTTTATTGGTTGAATATATTAAAAGGTTAGGTCGCCACGGAATTGAATAATTATCAATTCCCAACTAAGAATAACCTCAAGTCAAAATGACTTTTATTGAAGTTTATTTACAAAATATAGTAAAGAGTAGAAGTAGAGAGATGAGAAGAGGTTAGAATAAGAGATTTGTATTTAAGTCTGGGCTTTACTCTGGCAGGGCTCCAGAGGCCAGCCAGAGCCTAAAAGTCAATTAACAAGGGTTTTAGCCATGACGGTTTCTCCCAATCAAGGGAGCCTCCCAGAGGCTAGTACCTCCTGGGAGGTTAAAGAAGTCAGCCTTTTTCACTCACCATGTGTAGTTCTAAGAGAGAGATGCAAGAGCAGTCTCACCAAGGTCTCAGAGTCCCAAGTCCAGAGATCCTCCATGTTCAAGCAAGAACCAAAAGAGCTCCTCAGCTCACTGAACTCTTTTTAAAGGGGCCTCTTTTGCATCACTTTCTGTGCCTTCCTCTTAGTTTATGTGTCCAATCACAATAGACACTTTTCTTAGAACTTCCCAGGAGGCAGTCAGTAAATTCTGATTTGTCACTCATTCTAGCATACATGGGTTACAGACCACCCAACTTGTGAGTTAAGTGAAGATGTTTTCACCTTTGGTGATTAAATCTAAAGATGGGCAGGGTAGATTTAATTTCATTATCACACCATTAAGTAGGAGAATTCACAAGTCACTTACTAGAGTAAGCTCATACCTCCAAAGGCTATCCCCTTATCTCCATGGCAGTGTTAGGCAAATTGAAAGACTACAGTTGGTTTCTGTGAAGAAGGAGGAGTGACAGGAAGTGATGTGGGAAAAGGAGCATAAAAGAAGAGATCAACATGGCCTAGGGACCATTCCTTTCCTGTTGTTTTTAGAGATTGGCTGAGATTCCTGCCTTGGCCTTGGAGGAGACTTCGTTGGTGAAACTCTGGCTAAAGACACCACTGGAACTTTTGGCTAAGGATTACCGTGAAATCCACATGCAGATTGAACTTGGGGAAGTCTCTGCTGGAGCTGAGCTGGACTTCATCAGAGAAGGGCTGGTAGGCTTGTTAGGAATCTATCTCTTTATCTATATTTTACACTTTCACTCTTTCTATCTCTTTGTAAATAAAAGCTGCTAAAAGCCATTTTGACTTAAGCTATAATATTTTAAAATTGGTGACCACAATATTATTTTATAACTCATATTTAGTCATAAAAACCTAAATTTAACCCTTACATTAATTGGCGACCACAAAGGTTTGATGCGCACTTTCAATCTTCTGATAATTTCCTTCACCTTTTACTATTTTTAAACTATCCCTCAGTTAGCTTTTAGTAGCTAATTCCGAAGTGAAAAACTTACAGCTGTTGATCTGTTTGCCATGTGGAAGGGTAAATGACTTAAATATGAAGAAGGAAACTATAAGTAAATTAGGTGAACATAGAATGGTATACCTGTCAGATCTATGGGAAAGGAAAGAGACAACATTACAGAACATAAAATGAATAATTTTGATTATATGAAATTAAAAAATTTTTGTACAAACAAAACCAATGCAACCAAGATTAGAAGGGAAGCAACAAAGTGGGGGAAATTTTTTATAATTAAAAACCTCTGATAAAGATCTCCTTTCACAAATTTATAAGGATCTAAGTCAATTGTACAAAAAAAAATCAAGCCATTCTCCAATTGACAAATGGTCAAGGGACATGAATAGGCAGTTTTCAGATAAAGAAATCAAAACTTTCAATAAGGATATAAAAAAGTGTTCTAAATCTCTCATAGCTAGAGAAATGCAAATCAAAATGACTCTGTGGTACAACCTCATACATAGCAGACTGGCCAATATGACAGTGAAGGAAAAAAATAAATATGGGAGAGGTTGTGACAAAATTGGGACACTAATGCATTGCTGATGGAGTTGTGAACTGATCCAAGTATTTTGGAAAGCAATTTAGAACTATGCTCAAAGGGCTTTAAAAGAATCCATACCCTTTGATTCAGAAAAACCACTACTAGATTTGTACCCTAAAGAGATAATAATGAAAAATGTTTGTACAAAAATATTCATAGCCATGGTAGCAAAAAATTGGAGAATGAAGGGTGTCCCTTGATTGGAGAATAGCTGAACAAATTATGGCATATGATTGTGATGGAATATTACTGTGCTATAAGGAATGATGAACTGGAAGAACCTCCAGGAACTGATGCAGAGTGAAATGGTCAGAACCAAGAGAACATTATACACAGAAAGTGAAACATTGTGGAACAATACAATGTAACAGATTTTGCTAATACATGACAATCCCAAGGGACTTATGAGAAAGAATACTATCAACATTGAAAGAAAGAACTGTGAGATTAGAAACAGAAGAAAAACAAATCACTTATCATTTGTTTATGTGGATATACGATATAGGATTTGGGTTTTAAAAGACTGTTTTATTGCAAAAATGAATAATATTGAAATAGGTATAAGTGATAACATTTGTATAACCCAGTGGAAGTGCTAATTGGATCTGGGAAGGGGGAGGGAAGAGGGGAAGGAAAGAAAACAAAATATGTAAACATAGAAAAAAATAAAAATAAATAAAATGTTTTGAAAAAAGGAAAAGAAAATTTTATGCTTATAAATTCTCTCTGGCCTTTTTCTCAGTTGTAGTCAAGAAAAAATTCTTTACATTTTTTTTACTTTTTTTTACTATTTTGATTTAATTGTAATATTTCTTGTTTCATGGAGTCATTGAGTTATATTTGTTACATTTTTCATGGAAGCCATTAGTTGTGTAAGGTTTTTACCTTTTGTTCTAAGCTATTTATATTGTGTGTTTGGAATTCAGGGAGGTGCCATTTAAAAGTATTTTACAAACTTCCTGTGGATATGTAGGGAACTTTGAGACTACAATTCCCATTGATCCAATGGGGTTTCCGATTTCTGACATGATTACGTCAGAGAATGGGAACCAACGTAGAGCTTGACTTAAATTCGGAGGGCAGGCTTGAGATGGCCTCTTCTTTTGCTACCTGAGCAGGCTCCTGGAGGACAGAGAGGAGTAGGGAAGGTATGGAAGGAAATGGTGGAGGCAGCATTTGAATAGGTTTCTTACAGGCACGTGGTTGATTTATCTCTATGAGCATGGCTTTTATTAAAATACTAATTTCCCTCATAATATCGGCCTTCATCATTTTTAAAAACAACAATACCCTTCTATTTCTCTTCACCTTTAACCCTCTTATTTAATTTTTTTTAATCTCTTGTCCAATTCTCCTAGATATTGTAGTCCTCATAGTCAAGCAAATCTTTCTTATATCTGCTTTGCATCTCTCTCTACAAGGTTTTGCTTGTACTCACTGTAAAGAGACTTTATTTGGGCTTTTTTTTTATTTTTTATTTTTCCTGTCCTACAGTATTTCTTCAAAGTGTTTAGCATCTTTTGTTTACTCATATCTCCAGCCTCACTTTCTAATTTGGCACTTTATGCCAGGGTCAGGCTTTGTCCTACCACACTCTTGAAGGAGTAGGGGTAGTCAGACTTTTTTTTGTCATGACCTTGATTTTCCTGAATTGATCTGCAAGAATCCTTTTTAGCTCCCTACTGTAATCTTTTATCCCCCTCCCCACTCCCACCAACCCTCTGAAGTTCTTTTGTTGGGGCACTGCTATGATCATCTAGCCTATTAACCAAAGATTATGTTGGCTTTCATGACAAGGCAAGTCCTCCAAGGCAACAGTGACTTCCAGTTGCATTTTTGTGTAGCCCTGGTTGATAGAAGAGATTACTAATAACTCTATTTGAATTTTAAAATTTTTTGATCTGGTACATTTTTTATGATTATTATTTAAATTTCCTTTTTAATTTTAGTTTCATATTCTCTAACTTCCTCCACTTTCTACCCTAATCCACTGTGAAGGTAAGAAATATGATACCCATTATACATGGACAATTATGCAAAATGTATTTTTGCATTAGCCATGTTCTGGGGAGAAAAACACAAGAGAGATATAGAAAGGGGAGATATAGCTTCTGGCTATACTTTGAGTTCATCTGTTCCCTTTGTGGAGATTAATAGCATTCTTTATCATGAATTTTTTAGAGTTTTGTGGATAATTGAATTGATCAGAATACCTTAGTCTTTCATATTATCATTACAATATCAATGTTTCTGTGTATAATGCTCTCTTGGTTCTGCTCATTTCACTTTTTAATCAGTTCATAAGTCTTTCCAGGTTTTTCTGAAACCACTCCTTTTGTCATTTATTAAAGCACAATAGTTTTCCATCACAATCATATTCTGGGTACCCTTTTTTTCTGGTATACTTTTAAGATCATTACTAGAGTATATGAGGGAAGGCTAGGGCCCTCTCTGCCCTGTCATGGTTCTATCTTAACTAGTACCCTACTATACTCTAACAAGCCTTCTCTGTTACTCCCTCAAAAATGGTATATGTATTCTCTTCATTCCTTTGAAATTCATACAATTCTTTGTTCTCTCCTATAGTTATTTTCATATTTATCTTATCCCCCTTTTAAGATTATAAACTTAGTGAGGAATGATACACTATTTCTGCATTTTACATTTAAACCTAAAAGGGACTGTGGAGAACTATAAATGTCAGGCTATTAGAAAAGTTATTTTTTTTAATTAATCACATAAACAATGCAGAGTCACTATCGTTCTTTAGCAGAGAAGTGACTTAGTCAGACACATGCATTAGTAAGACTATTTCGACCCCACATTTAGAACTACATGGGACATTTGTTGGTCATCTAATATATATTTTAAACCCTTACCTTCCATCTTAGAATCACTACCATGTACTGGTTTCAAGGCAGAAGAGCTGTAAGACTGGGCTATAGGGAGTTAAGTGACTTGACCAAGATCCCATAGGTAAGGAAGTATCTGAACTCAGATTTGAACCCAGGACCTCCCATTTCTAGTCTGGCTCTCTATGCACTGAGCAACCTAGCTGTCTTGTCCCCCTCCTTACACTCCCCTCCTCACCCTCAAGGTCATCTAATATAATCCTTTTATTTTACAAATGAAGAGGCTGAGATCCAAGAAGGTTAGATTAATTGCTCAAGGTCATAGAGGTATTAAATGGGAAAAGGCTAGGCCCTCTGATTCTAAATCCACTGCCTTTTGCACCAATTACATTTTATTTTTGTATCCTGAGGGTCTTCCCCAATGAAATGTATATAGTAGCCCCTTAAGAAATGTTTGAATTGAACTAACAATATCATCAGGGAAATCAGGAAACTATTAGAAGCAGAAGTGAAATTTCATTATTGATTTAAATATTTCTCCCAAATAAGTCATAAATTATCAGGCCAAAGAATTGTTGTCATTGAAATACATCTCAGAACTGGCATGGTTTGAGTCATTAGTCAGCAACCACTTCAACATGGAAGGTCTTTTTTGAGGTGACACTAAAATATCATAACATCTGTTGAGAGAGTTCAGCCACTCAGGTGGGGTGAGGAGCAATTTATTTGAAGTGAGCAATAATGCCTTCTGAATTAATTTATTTTACTTAACCTGTATACTTCCTGTGGAGAGGGAAGGCAGCAAACTATTTTGGAAAGCTATTAAGTTTGAGATCCTTTTTAGTTCTTGCACCATAGTTCAGTGTTAGTATGAATGTCACAAATAAATCACTTATGTGAACAAAGGTATTGAAAAGAACAGCAGGAGCTCTTTCCTTAAATAACAAGGAATAACTACACTATGCCTGATGCAGTTTTTAGCAAAGTTAAGTAAAAACAAAGGAAAGACAAAAATACTTATATTGAGAAAGTAGATTTAAATGGCTACTTCCAAAATATTGATCAAAAGAGCAAGTAAAGGGAAAGGTATGTCACCTTTGATATATTATATATACCATACCTTTAGTCTCTCTCCTATCTAATCTGTCCTTCATTCAGGTGCCAAACTGCTAATCCTCAAAGTATAAGTCTCCCCATATCTCTCCCTAACTCAAGAAATTTTAGTGACTTCCTACAACAAAGTACAGGTTGGACATTTTTATCCCTTTCTGATCTGGCTTTCCAGATTTATTTCACATTGTTCCCCTTTGTACATTCTATGATCCCCCTAAATTGGACTATTTGTTGCTTTAAGTAAAAAAATTCTAGTCTTTGTACAGACTGCTCACCTGAAGTACTGTCCTTTGTCTATAACTTATGAAATCAATAGCTTTGAAGAGATTCAAAGTCCAAACAAAGTGGTAGCTCTGATACCAGGCCTTTTTTTGATTCCTCCATTCATTAGTTGTCTATTCACCCTAAAAAAAATTTTGTACAAATTTTATATCATTTGAGTATTCTCCCCACCCTCAGAATGTAATCTCTTTGAGAGCAGGGACTGATGTTTTATTCATGTCTTTATATCCCTAGTACCTAGGTAGTATAAAAAAGATTGGGGCACAAGGCATGTAAATGTGTCCTAATGGTTTGTGGGTACACACACTGGGTTGAAGGAGAGACAGGACTAACCAGGATAAGGAGACCAAGAATCAAGAATGGCAGTTGGCCTAACTGTCACTCTCCTCACCCTAGGCCAGGATCTTTGGAACCAACAGGCAAGGCAAACATTTTAAACAGTTTAATTATGAGAAACTAAAAGGATGGGATGGGGGATTCTACACTAAAACCTAAATGACAAAACCACAGGGCAAGGGGAGGACTTGACTTCTCTAATCTTAGTGTCCTAAGCAGGCAGGACCCAAAGGAGCAGTGCAGGAGTCACTGGGAAATCTGCTTCAAACCTGGTTGCAGCCAGGTTTGACCAGCACAGCTAAAGGGCCTGAGGGTGGCTTTGAGGGTTCTCATGGTAATCCACAGATGATCACAGGATGCCAAAAGCCAAGGTGGTCCAAGGTACCCAAGTAGAGAGAGTGTGCTTGAGATGCTGTCTACCAGATCCCAAACCCCTCCTCCACTTGGTGCAGCTCTGCAGGTCTTGTCCATTTGCCCGAAGCCACCACCACTCAGGATCCCAGGGAATCTGGATGCAGGATGTCCTTAACTCTGAGATCTCCCAGGGCTAGCAACAGTCTGTGCCAACCACTAATGGAATCTCTCTTAGAGCACAAGCAACTTCCTGCTCCTTCATTCCATCTTAGAATGCTCCAGCCCTTCCTGCTAGGTCCAACCTTAATACTTAATTAATTACTAACTAATCTTCACAACAGTAGCATAGGAACATAATAGATGTTTAATAAATTCTTGTTGATTTATTGAAAGATGGATATTCTTAGGATCTCAAGCATCTAGCACAGTGTATATTCCATGTTTGGGGTTTTATAAATATTTATAAGTAGCAATAAATTTATAAACATCAATAATTTAATAATTCTATTTTAATTAGTAATTATATCAATTTAATATATTTATTATTGTTTATCTAATTCATAAGTATTAATAAGTATTAAATTTATTTACATTGGACATTGACTTTTTAGAGAGCTTTACCTTCAGCAGAAAAACCTGCAGAAATACTATGATATAACTTAACTATAAAGACAAAACTAAATTGTACATTTGGGACTGGTTTGTTTTCCTAATAGCAAATCAAATTTACAATCTCTCCCAGGCAGTCTGTGCATAAACTTTAAGTAGGGGTCATTAAAAGTTATTTGAGTCTATTAGCATAAAAATACTTTATTCCAAAATATCTTACAATTGTTATTGTTGCAATTGTTTGGAATGTTGTCAATCACACTGGAAAGAATCATAATTCTTCATTCTTTCATAACTTTCACAAAATGTTAGGCATATCACAAATAAATTTCTGAGTTGACAACTCACTGACTCTTGACAAATCATGCATTTTTTGACAATTCTATTTATCCCTCAGGGATCCATTTAGGTCCACAAGATTTAATGCATTTCCAGATCTATTTCATAAGGTATATCCTAGAACCTGGGAACTCCCCTGGGGCTGAATAGGTTTAGGCTGGTTCTTTTGTTGTTTGGTGTGTGATGACCCTGTCTTGTTTGAAGCTCCTCCTACAGCAGCACCAGCTGTCAGCTGAAACCCATGATCACTTTCCTTGTTCTCTTAAACAGTCTTTCCCTTGAAACTTCATTTGTCAGAGGTGTATTTAGTGACCTCTAGAAGAACCTCATTTATTTTCAACTCCTGGTGGTCACTTACCAGCTATTTATTTCTTGAAATGAGAAAAAGATGTTTACTTTCTAAACGAAAAATTGAAATTGGAAATGATTGACTTCAAATTAATGGTAACTATAAGCAATGAGTTTTAGCTTCAGCCTATGAAACCTGGAATATTTCTCTCCCTAGGAATACAAAAATCCTCCACGTTTTAAGTGTTAAAAAACTTTCTTCTTTTAGTGGCTTAAACCTAACAAAAACATTTTTTCTCTCTGGAGGAACAGTTTCCAAACTTTTTCCCTCAGGTCTTTTTATACTTATAAAAATTATCAAGAAAATTATCCACCAAAGTTTTTTAGAAATATGTTTTACTTTTATTATTTACTGTATTCAAAATAAAAGTGTCTTGGTATTATCATGAAAATGGTTTAGAACTTGTGAACCCTTCTTGAGGACCATGGAAAAATAGTTTTTACAGTTTTAAATAAGTTATATTGTATTTAAAAATGTAGAAACTATCATCAGCTCATCATTAGCTGCACAAAAACAGACCACTCCCAGGGCTCATCTTCTGGCCCTAAATTGACCCTAAGTTCATCTGCTGACACCTTCCTAGAGGAGTAGAATATCTATTTCTTTTTCTACATAAAAGTCTTGTATATCTGAGGATAACTCTAATTCTTATCTTTAAAAAATTATCTTCTCCAAGTTAAATATATTACCATTCTTTCTTGTGAGTTAGCAAGGTGTCATGAAAAGAAAGTTTTCTTAGGAATCAGAACACCTAGATTTAAATCTCACTTCTTCCACTTACTATCTCTTTGACCATGAACACTAGATCGTTGATTTAAATTTAGAAAGGCTGCTAGAAGCCATTTAGATGATATGTCCTTAATCTGGAAGGTTTTATATTATATCACATCATATCAAGTCAGATATGTTGTATCATGTCATGCCAATTCATGTTACATTATATCATGTTATATCAGTGTGTTGTAATGTTATGTTATATTATGCTATGTTACATTATATTACATCATCTTAATTATATTCTGTTCTGTTCTGTAATATAATATAACAGAATGTAATACAATATGATATAATATAGTATACTACAACACAGTATAACATAACATAATATAACATATAATGTAATGTAATATAAAATAATATAATATAAATTTTGAAGGGAGGTATTGGATTAGAAGACCTATTTATGTTTGCTTTCTAAACAAAAAATTGAAATTGGAAATGACTGATTCCAAATTAATGGTAACTATTAGCAATGAGTTTTAGCTTCAGCCTGTGAAATTTAGAATATTTCTTTCCCTTTCTATAAAGATCCTTTCTATATCTTACTCTATAATATTATGATATGGGACAGAAAGAATTTAAATATCAAATTTAAATAATCCTAATTTTGTTTTGAAAAAAACACCACTTCCTAATGTTCTGACTCAAATAATTTATAATTATTAAGATAATAAATCACCTTAGAGAATGTTTTATGGTTTGCAAAATATTTTGTTGTTGTTATTTAATCATTTGTCTCTTCATGACTCTATTTTGGAGTTTTCTTGGCAAAGATTCTGGAGTGGTTTGCCATTTCCTTCTCCAGCTCATTTTACAGAGGCAAACAGGGCCATACAGTTTGTAAGTGTTTTTGAAGTAATGAAGATGATTCTATAGATTAATAAGCCCTTTGTTCTATTCACTGTACCATCTAGCTGCTCTATAGAGCGTTTTACGTTACAACAACCTGGTGAAAGAGGTGCTGCAAGTATCATTATCTTTTTTTCATTCACTTCAACAAATACACATCAATTAGTGCCCATTACTAGCAAGGCACTATGCTAGACTAAGGAAACTTTACTATGGGAGAGCTTACCTTCAACTAAGGAGATATAACATATATACAAGTGAGTAACTATAAAAAATGTACAGAGTAATTTCCTTTGGTAGAGAGGAGTAATAACTGGAGGCATTAGGAAAAAATTCATATAGGAAACTAAATACATCTTTTTATATGTAAGCTCAAGGCTCCTCATTTTAAAGTAGACTACTAAATAAGCAGGAAGTTGGATATTGCAGTGATAGAATTCTGGGCTTTGAGTCAGGAAGGTATGAGTTCAAAACAGTCTTTAGAAGTTTACTAGCTGTGTGATCCTGGGCAAGTCACTTAATCTCTGTCTGCCTCTGTTTCCTCAACTCTACAGTGGGGAAAATAAATGCATTCACCTTATAAAGTTATCTAATGAGCTAAAATATTTAAAGTACTTAGTACAATGCCTGGCATATGGCATGCACCTAATAAATGCATATTCCCTTTCTCCCTTCCTCTAAGCAACCAACTATGAACACTAATGAGGAAGCTGAGACTCCAAGATTTTAGTGACTTGCCCGTGGAGTTAGGAAAATTTCATAAGACTATGGAGTATTGTATTAAGAATAATTCTTTTACTGTGTACCTATGGTAAAGGCAGAAAATGTAAACTCTCTCTGATTAAAGGCTGTTTTATAGGAAATCAGAATAGAGAAGTACTGGTTAAAAATAGCTATGCTTCAGTAATTGCTAGCTAGATCAGAACCTCACAGCCAAAATTTCCTGGAATTGTTAGGGTCTGTTCTGTGTGGTCTATGCAGTTTCTCTTGTACAGTCAAAGACAGGTCTTTCAACTTTACCAAATAGCATATAGTAAGAAAGCACTGGAGGCATCATTCCAGTCCAGGTCTCCTAACTCAATGTCTAGCTCTAATTGAGCTCTGTGCTCTAATTGTCATGTATCATAAAATTGTAGGACTGGAATATAACTTCAAATCTCCTACAGGTCATTCATGTACCTATAGCTTATAATACCATAATAAACATGGGGAAAATGAACATTTAGTCAAACTATTTGTTATCTTGAGGACAAAGGCAGCATTCTCCAAAACATTTAATAAGAAATTCATTGTCTGTAATTCAACATTTCAATACAGAATTTAGTATGCTTTTTTCCCCTCAAAATTTGTGAAAAAATGTAGATATATGTTCAACATTTAATTGCATTTTTTTGAAACTAGATTTAATCAAAGTCATTTTCTGTGTAGACATAGGCATTAATCATTCCAGGCATATGAGTAAATACCTTGTTTCCAAGGGTCTCTTAATGGAGAAATTCTATAAACAATCTTAGTTACTTATTTCAATGTTTAAGAATTGTTATTTAGGAGATTCCTCTCTCTTTCTCTCTCTCTCTTTCTTTCTGTCTTAGAGTCAATGCTAAGTAGCAGCTCCAAGGAAGAAAAGCAGTAAGGGCTAGGCAATTGTGATTAAGTGTCTTGTCCAGGGTTACATAGCTAGGAAGTATCTGAGTTCAAATTTGAATCCAGGACCTCCCATCTCCAGGCCTGGCTTTCTATCTGCTTAAACACCTATGTGTCCTTTTTCCTTTATTTCTAATCAGCCCCCTTGACATTGAGCATTTTTACATTTAATGAAGATGAACATATTCCATAGAAATTTGCCATCATGTTTTTAGTTACCACTCTATTGACTTCAAAGGACCATTTAGCATCTAATTTTAAATTTTGTTTGGCTTGTTAGATTGGGCATTATTATATTCAGTTCTATAAAGAAATCTTTTTATATTTGTCTAACATAATTGAATATTTTATTTGATGGTAAAAATGTGTTTAACCTATGTTTAGTTTAAATTCCAGAAACATTTAGTTTCATAGCCAAATGTTCTGGTTTCTTTAAGACAGATTGTAAAATGTCAAATCACAACATCATAATTCTGCCTATAAAGTGAGCTTTGGAAATCATTACAAATAGCAAATGGGTCAGGGATAAGGACTAGAATTGTCATTTCCTTATTATAGGGAACTTCCAGATAAGGAAACTCCCTGTTACCAATTGAGATTAAAATATTTTCTTTTTTCGTTCTTTTTTTAAGAGATATCTTATTTTCCAAAAACACATTTTCAGCATGCATTTTCCAAAATTATAAAATCTAAATTGTCTCCCTCTCTCCCTCAGCTCCCTCCTTTTGAGGATGGTAAAAATTTGACTTGGATTATATATGTATTGTCATACATAGCATATTTCCATATTGGTCATTGTTAGAATACTAATGGGAAAGCCAAAACCCCAAAATAGAACCATAAATAAACTAATGTGAAAAATAGTATGCTTTGATCTGCATCTGTCACTAACAATTCTTCCTCAGGAGTTGGATGACATTCTTTGTCATAAGTCACTCAAAATTGTCCTAGATCATTGTATTGCTAAGTGTGGCTAAGTTTTTCACAGTTGATCATCCCACAATATTGCTGTTACTGTATATGTTTTCCTGGTTCTGTTTATTTTTTTCTGCATCAGTTCATATAGATCTTTCCAGTTTTTTTTTCTGAAATCATCCTGCTCATAGTTTCTTATGGCACAATAATATCCAACATAACCCACAGTTTGTTGAACTATTCCCCAATTGATGGACATCCCCTCAATTTCCAATATTTTGATACCACAAATGAGCTGCTATAAATATTTTGCACAAGTAGGTCCTTTCTCCTTTTTTTATTATCTCTTTGTTTTCTAAACCTAGCAGTGGTATTACTGGATCAAGAGATATGCATTGTTTTATTGTCCTTTGGGCATAATTCCAAATTGACCTCCGGAATGGTTGGATCAGTTCACAACTCCACCAACAATGCATTAGTGTTCCAATTTGGCCACATTCCCTCTAACATTTATCACTTTTATTTAGAATATTTTCTGCAACTTACAACATTAGAGAGTTGTCTAGAACACTGAGAGATTAAGGGACTTATTCACAAAGCCACTACTTGTCAAAGGTGACACTTGAACTGAGATCTTACTGGCTCCATGTCCAGTGTTCCACTATTTCATGCCCCAATCCAGATGGGGCAGACTCAGTAAAAAAGTTCTGTGCTTCTAGTCAAGGTATTCTTAGCCTTTTTCTTCCCCCTCAGGGATCTGTTTGGCAGTTAGTGAAGCCTATAGAATCATTCTCAGAATTATATTTTTAAATAACTGAAGAAATGCTAAATTTCATTTAGAGGTAAGTGAAAATGAAGATGTAACTTTTTTTCACCGTCCCAAGTTCATAATCCTTTAGATTTCTATATATGGACTCACTGTTAGTAATACATGCTCTAGGGGTAGGAAGATAGAACAGTGGCTAGAGAAACCAGGCTTGGAGTCAGGAGGACCTGCATTCAAATTTAGCCTCAGACGCTTCATAGTTATGTGACCCTGGAGAAGTCCCTTAACCACGATTACCTACTTCTTACCCTTCTGTCTTAGAATTGATACTAAGAAGGAAAGGTTTTAAAAAAATACACACTGTATGTAGTATTTAAGGCAGCTACCCCAAACCCAACAACAACAAAAAAGATGAATCAAGGCTGTTTTTGTTGCTTTCACATGTGAATAAGGGGAGAGAGTGACTCAGACACCCACAAAGTCCATTAGAAGACCATGCTTTTAGATGAAAGACCTGAGGACCTTCTTTCCCTCTGAGGCCATATGGTTCCCAAGAAACAGAGGTTCTTATCTGTCCTTAGCATTTTTCATCATTTTTTTTTATTCTAGGAGAAGGGATTGGTGTTTCCAACTTGGCCAAGTGGCCTGTGAAGCCTAGGAATTGGAAAGTCAGAATTCAGACCAAATATTACTGCCTGCTCAGAATCAATGCCCTAAGGAGAAAGAGTTAATCTTTGCAAATGACCTTTGGGACTCCAGTGCAGCAGAAGAGCTCACCCAGCTGTGATGCCTCCTTTGGCCATAGACTTAGGACCAATGTAGTAACTGAGTTAACTTTTGAACTTACTTCCCCAGAAACCCAGGTGATGAAAGGAAAATTATACCTTTTTAAGCAATGAGAGAAATGATTATATATTTGTTCTTGCTACTTCTAAAGTAAAAATCCCTTTGTAAAAGCCTAAAAGAAAGTGAATCAAGCTAAGAGAACCTAAGAGATTTGATTGAAACCCTGTTGTTTCTAGTAATTACAGAGGAAATCTTAATGTGTGGCATTTAGTACTTGGACTCTTATTATTTAACAGTGGAGAATAAACTGGGATAGGCAGGACCAGAGTACTGAAGAAGGCCCAGGGCAGTCAAGGATAAGAATGCGATAAACAAAGGAAAAGGTGAGAAGCTGAGTTTCATTATAATTAGATAATAGAGTGAATCCTTTGTTTTAGACTTATGGAATTTACATTTCTCCTCCCCTTTTTTCTATATGGTATTAGACAACACATGTGTAAATTTTTTTTATTTTTAAAAGTTTATTTAATTCATTTCCAAATTAAATTCATTTTTCTCTAAGTAAAAAAATTAATTTTATTTTAGAAACAGTATTGAGAACATGGAATAGTATATTTCTGTGTTGTTGTTTTTTTAAAGGCTGGAGGGAAATCTAACCCACTGAGTATGCTTTGTTACCGTAATGAGGCACCCACTAAACACTTGGCAGCTGCTACCAGAGGCAAAGGCAGAGAATTAGGAGGAACCAAAGTTTTGTTGTTGTTTTTTTAAAGGATATACTCTATATTCTCAACTCCTTAACCTCACTATGTCCACCATGAAAAATATTTTGTTTGATTATTTCCAAATAATCATCACTCAGATCCTTCTGCTTTTGGGGATGGGTGTGAGAGGGAGCTCTTGTGCAAGAAGATAATAAAAGGATTCATATCTTTTAATAAATCATTATCACTCTATAATGATGACAAAGTTAGTCTGTATCCTCCAAAGTTTTGCTCTTCATCCCTGCTTAAGCACAGATGAACTGGAAATGAATCTCCTTTGCCATTCTCAGCTGCACCTCAGTGGCTAGGCATTCTTTTACTTCTCAAGGCAAAACTAAGAGAAGAGTGAACCTTTGAAACCTCAACATATAGAAGGTAGTCACAGGAAAATGACTTTCCCATTAAGATGTATCATCCTGATTGCACAGAAGAGAATCCTGATCCTAATTCAGTGCAGATTTGTATTTGGCACATGTTACCTGTAGAGTATTTTGGTAAATTACTTATGTCAGTTGTATTTCTCTTGGAGACGAGGGAAATAGGTTATTGGCACAATAAAACATCCAGAGGCATTTAAAATGTCAGTCTAATCGCAAGAACCAGTAAGGCTTTTAATTACCTTCTGTGCAATTTTTTTTAATTGCTTCGATGGCTGCAGCGCTTAGTGAGTTCCTGACAGAGCAGCTGCAACTGACTTAATTTAAGCATTTTCTGAAGCTCCCCAGAAAAGGGCTCAGGGATGCAATGGAAATTTAGGGGCAACTCGGTTGCCTAGATGTGCCTAGATGACTTCAGCTGTCTTTAGAGTGTAAGTGCTTCTCCTAAACAAGGGAAGGCAGTGTTTCAGAGCATATAGAGTTTGGGACTTCTAGTCAAGAGTGCCCATGTTCACTTTCTTCCTCTGACCAAAAGCATCTGTGTCACCATGAGGGGTATACATGCCTTTTCTTAGCCTTAGTTTCCCCATCTTCAATAGATAAACTCAGCTCATAGAGGTTCAAATAATATACTAATGTATTACATAAGGCATAGAAAATACTTTTATATAATTTATATTATATTTATATAGAATATATATTTATATTATAAAACACCATTAAGGTGCTTATGAATTCTAGTAATTATTATTGGTGTTTGTTTTGTTCTTGACTGGATAAAAAAGCTGTATGTAGGTTGTAATTCATTAGTGGCAATTAATTGAGTGTATACTTTTGTTGTCATCGCTTCTTTCCTTATTGTTGTAGCACTTTAATTTTTTTTTCTTAAATATCAGTTAGTATATTCTGAGGTTATCTGCCCAGGGTCTTGGGAGAAGAGCTAATTCATATGTTACATAGGGTATGGTTGATACTTAAGACAAAATCAGTGTCTAAGAGTACAAAGCCATTTTGTCTGCCAAAAGGTCTTTCTTAGAGGCAAATAATGAGAATGGAAGATCTGCATGATTATTCCCTTCAGTCCACTAGTTCTAATTGTCTCTTGAATATTATTTCCCCCCCATCTTTGCCTATTCAAATACTAACCATCCATAAATGTACAGTTCAAGTTCCATGACTTTTCCAATTTGCACATTTTTTAGTTCTTCCAACAGGGTCTCTATACCACCAACTTTGATACTTAAGCTTCTTTTATACTACCCTTAACTATCGAACTAGAATATAAACTTTTTGAGGACAGAGAGATCATAACATATAATTTGTCTTGCATGTTAGTCCAATGTTGCTGAATTCAAATCAACACATTTTTACATGCCTACTATGTATACGGTACTAGGCTGGGTGCTAAGAAAATGAAGTTAAAAATGAAACAATTTTTGCCTTCATGTATCTTTCAAACTGGTAGGGAGAATTCGAAATGAATACAAGTAAATATATGTGTGAAATGTGATGAAGGCAAGAGAAAGGAACAGATAGAGTGTTGTAAGAAATCTGAGGAGGGAGAAAGGATGATAGAATACTTTATGAGAAAATTTCATGGGGGACATGATACTATAGTGTTACCTACTGAATATTTCAATAGCTAAACTTGATTCAAGTACTATATGTTGGATAGTTTCCATGAATATATGTAGGGGGAGTAGGGAAAAACATCAAGGGAAAACTATTCTAAAACATCATTTTGGTTGGATAGAAAGAGAACAGAATCAAGATTTGAAAGGTAGCTGGGAACCAGCTTATGAAGAGCTTTAAATTAGCCTAAAAAGCAAGATTTTATTTTATCCTATAGGCAGTGGGGAGTCATCAAAGGTCTTTAGAAAGATGACATATGTAAACATCTGCATTAGGAAAATATTTTGGTAGCTAATAGTACTATAAATCATTGGCCATCTGTCCCAACTCTCTTATTTTGCAGATGAGGAAAATGAGGTACAAGGAAGGTAAAGTAATGCGCCTTGAGCAAGTATGCATAGTATGTCACAAAACTGGAATTCAAACTTAAGAGTCTTGGACTTCAAATCCCATACACTTTTCAAAATGCTTTAGCGCATTTGCACAAATGAAGTTCTCACACTTGTATTAGAATTAAAACATTCATCAACTTTCTGCAGTCTCATTTCCCTTCTAAAATGCCTTCCTTCTACTTCCTACACATCTACACTTTGGTAGCTGCAAAGTTCAGGTGTAAGAAATGGTTTTAAAATGGGGAAAAAATGTATGAAATGGAAGGAAGGTCCAACCATACATTCTTCAACAGTTAAATATCAAAGGATACAAACAGGAAATTTTTAAGGGAAAAATCCAAACTTTACACAACAATATTTTTTAAAATGTTTCTAATCACAAATAATAAGAGAAATGCAACTCTGAGGTTCCACTTTCCGGCCACTGGTTTGTCAAATATGCATAATGAGGAAAGTGACAATTGTTGGAAGGACTGTGTAAAGACTGGCACTCTGATGCAGTATTTGTTAGACCTGTGAATTGAACCTCCTTTCCTGGAAAACAATTTAGGACTATACCCAAAAGTCATTAAACACTAACCCACTGATACCATCTGACTCCTAAAAAGATCAAAGCAAGGGATTAAATTTCCATATATATAAAAATAATTATAGCAGCACTGTTATAGCAAAAAAACAGGAAATGAGGTGGGTACATTTCCATTCTTTGGGAGTGGCTGCACAAATTAAAGCAAGAACGTAATGGAATATAATTGCTTCAAAAGCAATTATACAAGGATGGGTTTAGAGAAAACTGGGAAGATTTAACATAGTGAAATGCACAGAACCTCAAGATGTATTTATACTTACACAACATTATAAATGAAAACAAGTTTTAAAGACTTAAGAATCCTTTTAATATGATGACTAAACATTACTCCAGTAGGCTGGTGATGAAGCATGCCATTCACTTCTTGGTGGTGAAATGATAGATTATAGATGTACAATGGGACACATATTTCCAGATATAACTGTAAAAGCACAATTTTTTTTACTATATTTTTGTTATAAGGGAGGACTTTTGGGGGGCAGTTGGAGGTACAGAGAGGTTAATAAGAGTATGTTATAATGACAGAAAAAAAAAGAAAAGAAAGAAAATAGTATTGATGAAACATTTTTAAAAATACCCTGAAGGAGCCAAAGAGATCAGAAACATATTAAATCATATATATGTGGAATAAACTAAATATAGTAGAATCACAGTTTAATGTAAAAATTCTCATTTTTTTAAACTTCTCTGTATATGGAAATGCTCATGTTTGTTCATGGCTGTCTAGTTCATAATGAATTTTTTTCAAGAAAAGACACTGTAGAAAGGCTCAGTGAGAGAGAACAGCCTAAACCAGGTGTCATTTCTGAAAGGTTGACTGACAGTGCAATGATTGCTGAGATGTTCACAACACAGGCTAAGTTAAGACTGACTTAAAGGGTATAAGCAATTTTAAACTCAGTGTTGTTGTTTATCAAGGATAACTTTACTCACATTTTTTTTTAAATCTCCTTGATAGAATCCATAGTTTGAGTAATCTTTTTTTTTTCCTTTTTAAATCAAAGGCTATCTGGTTCACATTGTCCCTATTTGGGGGGCGGGGGGGTTGGGCAAGTCATTTACCCTATTAGTGTCTCATTTTCTTCATCTGTAAAAGGAACGAGTTGGACTCATTGGTTTCTAAGGCCTTTATAGAGCTAAATCCATTATCTTATTAATTCAAACTCACCTTCTTAAAAACTGAGCTCTTTAATTTTCCCAAAAAACCTGCCCCCTTCCTTCCAACTTCTTCATTTTTCCTTTTCACAGAAGCTCAAATTTGGTGTCATTTTTGACTCTTTTTCTCTTCCTTTCCCTTACCTTTAAACAACTGCCAGAGATATGACATCTACCCTATCCTACTATTCATGCTACCTCCATCCCAGTTCAGACCCTCATGATCTATCCTAACAAATCAGGGCTGCTTTCCGAGGATCTTTTAAGGCAAGTGATTTTTTTATTTTGCTTTGTTCAAGTCAGGGATTTCTTAATATTTACACTATCATCATTCTTCTTTCAAAATATTTTGACACTTTCTAGTTTTTAGTATACTAAATAGTTTTGTGACTTTGGATGGAAAGCATTGGGATATTAATAGGTTGGTTGATTATCTACAGATGTTTCAATACATGCTTTAAAAAGAGTTGATCTATTGTAATCTTTTCTTCTGGGAACAATTGTTCTTTGGATGCTGAAGATAATTTCCAGGCATTTGGGAAGAAGTTGTACTTTGGCAGAGTGTCAGGTAATCAAAATGAAATTTTCAGTTTTAAATAAAATTTACTATCTTTTTCAAAATAATCAGTCAATCCAGAGGCACCATCTCAAGCATTTTGGAAGATAGAGTTTTGAAGGCCTTATTTTTACTGGCAACTAAGATATCTTTCAGTTAGAACAAAATGAGAAATATTCCTTGTGCTTAAGCTCTTGCAAAGAGATGAAATCAATAAATCTGTGAAGAAAATGTACATTGGCAGGGGGTCTGGGAAACAAAGTCTAATTCTCGTTTTCTTAATGAGACACTGAATTATTCTATACAGATAGCTCCCTCCTCAGGAGCTCAAGGTAGGAATAGTGCAGGCTGTTATACCACAGGAGATATACAATCACTGTGAAAGGAAGACAGGCAATCAATTAAATAAATAAGATACTGTAAGCAAATAGCCATCTGTAAATGAAACATGAGGTCCATGGCAAAGATGCCTATTAAATGTGAAACTTAATCTGTAATTATGATCTAAAACAAGGCCTGTGGACTCTGGGTTGAGATGCTAGGCTAGGTTCAATGGGAATAGTTGATAGGCCCAGAAAAAAACGATGAAGGGTTTTTGTATACTGGATGAGAGAGAGGCAGTGAGAAGAAAGATTGTGGGCAAAATCACAGAGACCTAGGTGTCATTTCCAGTACTTGATAAAATTCTCTTCTAACCCATCATTAGATCATGTTATTTACTTACAGAATATCATTTAAGAGCTGGCAGAGACCCCAGGGGTGGCATCTAGTCCAACCCTCTCATTTTACAGTGGATAAAACTGAACCCTAAGGAGGGGAAGTGAGTTGGTTTTTCAAGGTCACACAAGCAGAAAGTAATTTGAACTTCTGTTCTCAGCTTTCAGCATACTCATCCATGTACAAGTTGTATTCAACCCCTTCAACCCCCAAAAGAATTTAAACTCTTTGAGGGCAAAGCTGTGTTTCATTTGTGTCTGTATTACACAGTGTCTAGTGCAATGATGCTTATTAAATTCTAGTTCAATTGACTGGAATTGAATTATAGAGATCTAGAATCTTTGAATTCCCAGGTCTGACAGATATTTGTAATCAGATTCTAGGAAGGGATAATACAACTCATAACTGCAGTACTATTTATTATTATATGAGGCTTATTTCTTGCTCCCTATTAAAAACTCTCCTGCAATTAAAATGGATCCACCTCTTCTTTTCTGGCTACCATTTATTTTCCTGACTCTTGAGTTTTTGCTAGTGCCATTCTCCTCCTGAGAATATTCTTTCCCTCCTCTCTATTTTTCCATATCTTTTCTATTCTTCAAATCCCAGTTCAAGGTTCACCTCCTCCATCATCTCCCAAACTGACCCAAAGCCCTTGCTGACATCTCTTTTATTTAACTCCTTGTGGCCATAGACTTCATAATATCATATGATAAACATTAGAGTCATAGAACCTTAGAATAAGATCAAAGGAAGCCTGCATGTGAAAAACAGTGTTTTGGAGAACTTATTCTCACTGACAACCTTAATATCTTTCTGTGTAGTTAGGTCAGGTTAAGGAACATGCTTTACATATAATAATAGACACAAAGCATATGTGGTTTCTGAAATTCATATCCTTATGAAAATATATTTTGAGTAAATATTTGTGATTTCACTGCTTTATTAAGAATTTTAGGGAATTCCTAAAAATATAGATTTCCCCTGCAAATGAAGAGTGGCAGTTGTTCTATAATTTCTAGTATTGGAGAGTTTTCTATAATACTAATAGATTAAGTGATTTGTGGCATTCCATATCCATTATAGAACTTAACCTGTCTGAAACATCATGAGAATAGATGATAGGTAGGACTTAAAACTACATTTTCCTGATTTTGAAGGTCAGATCTTACCATAACAC
Organism: Gracilinanus agilis; assembly: GCF_016433145.1. Lineage (NCBI taxonomy): Eukaryota > Metazoa > Chordata > Mammalia > Didelphimorphia > Didelphidae > Gracilinanus > Gracilinanus agilis. The sequence goes on from NC_058132.1 coordinate 294,157,737, forward strand.
CATACTGCCTCTTTTGTAAATATTTATTCAAATAATAAAGAATCGCTGAAAATAAAATAAATGGAATTAGAAAAATAATATACACGATGAACACAATGAAATAAATCTAAAAAATAATAAAAATCAAAACTGAATATTGTGAAATTTTAATGAACAAGCTTGCACCCGCCTTACCCTCCCCAAATAAAAGAGTACACCTCCGACCCTTCTTTGCTGAGGTTGGAAGAACCAAAGGTGCAGAACATTGCATATAATGTCAGTTTTGGTTGATAGCTTTTTTTTTTTCCTTTGAATTCTTTGTTATAAGAAATGACTTTTGGTAGGAGCGGGAAGAGAGGAATAAAATGGTCTAGTCTTGGTTTGATTCTCCACAAAGTGGTTACCAATTGTTTTCTCTAAAATCTGGTCAAATCTAGTTCTCCTGTTGTAATCCCAGACTCCAAAGAAAGGAATATAGGTCTCAGCAGCCTCTTGACAGGCTGAGGGTTGCCTGCCTGACTTACTTTCCTTGTCCCTGAATCTGAATGGCTACTAAGAAATATTTTTCAGGCTGTGGCCACAAAAATCCCCATAGTATAACAAGCTTGATTTCTGAAAGTCTGTTGTTAAAACATGTGGTCATGAACTATGCTAGCACAATGCAAGGAAGGAAGACTTGTTCAAATCTCCACAGTGAGCATGGAAAGGAGACAGCATCTAATCCTATAAACTTATGCTCTGCATCATTGCTCTTTGGGTCTTTTACTTGACTTCCTTCTAATTTCTACCATGTCCTCTCTGGCTCCTACTAGGTGAGGAAGAGGCCATTGAAGCTTCTTGGCGATGGAGGCAAATCACAGGTTTCAAACTCATTTTCCTCATCTGTAAAATGAGGAGCTTGGTCTAGATAATCTCCAAAGTCCTTTTCAAGTCTAAATTCTATATTGCTTTTCTATATCCCAATTCCTTTGAAACTCTCTTATGTGTTAATATGATATGTGCTAATCAGTTAATTAGGAGCTCACATAGTTTTAATCAATAGGACTATTTGTAGACTGTGAGACTGAAATTAAATTTCCTGCTCAGGGTTATAGAGTTGATTAGTGCAGGTCTAGAACTCACATCTCCTGACTTTTGACTGATTATGGTCCTCTCCTACTGATGATTTTTGCCTGCCAGTCAATAAACATTATAAGTGCCTTCTTTATTCCAAGCACTGTGCTATGGGCTAGGAATAAAAAAAAAAAAAAGTGTCAAATGCCAGACCCTGCTCTCTCAGGAAGTAACAATCTAAAGGAACATGGAACCACCATTTGGGGAAGTACTCATATTTCTTGTCTCTCTTCCTGACTCTCTAACCTTTTTCACCCATGCAGGAACTACCTCTGTCCCCATCATTTCATCTCCCTTTTAGAGTTGTTTTCCTCATTGGAATATAAGCTTCTTGAGGATAGAAATTGTGTTTAATTTTTTTCCTTGTATTTTTATTTCCAGAATTTAGTTTAGTGCTTGACACAAATCCTTTTTCTATATACTCTTGCTCTTTAATATGTTCTATGGGATTTAATTTGCCTTAAATTTAATCGGAGACTTAAGGTCATTGCCAATTCTTCACATCCAATAAATTTACCATGAAAGTCTCCTATCCCCAAATCATTAACCAGCTCCTCAATGCTCAGTTTAGAAGATAGATCTGAAGTGAGTAGTGATAGGAGACTGAAGTTCTCTTTTCCAGAAGGCAATATTCCCTTCCCTTTTTCTCTAGGTAACATGCACCCAGGGCCCTGGATGGACGTCTGTTCTGGCTTTGTAGGTATCAGGATCCTTAGATTTTCAAGCAAAGAATACAACCCATTTAAAGTATTTTTTAAGTTGATATCCATTTATTCACAGTTCTTTTAGCTAAAGAATGACTGGGACTTTGGGTAGTAAGGAAAAGCTGGGAGCAAATTCAACACCATGTAGCAGTAATTTGTGATTAAGGTTATCGGTAATATCTAACCTTTTAGTAAATGCCAGCTGCATAATGACGGCTGGCATGCTCTCTGCAGATACTGCACTGCAGTCAGCTCAGGCTGGCCATAAGAATCTATTTAATAGGACCCTAATGGGAAATGACCAGGATCTGACTACCACAGATTAAAAGTGACAACACTAATTGACTGCAGAGGTATCTACATGAAGAGGGACCAGAAAAATCATTTAAGTCTAAATGAAATTGGACTGATTTGATATTTGAAAAAAGCATTACATTTCTCCTGTGTTTGGCAGGGTGAATTAATTGCTTCATGTTTCTTAGAGAATGGTCTTGAGTGTAACAATGGGCTAAGGTTGTTGAGGAAAGAACATTCCTTCAGTTGGACTTTTTCTCTTTTGAAATACTCATGGCATGTAGAGATGGAAACTATTGCAGAAATAATAATAATAATAGCTAGCATTTACATACAGTTTAAGGTTTTTGAAGTACTTTACAAATATTACCTTATTTTATCCTCACAACAATCTCAGGAGGGAGGATCTATTATTCCATTTTATAGATAAGGAAAGAAATGAGAAGACATGGAATTCTATGGACTTCAACATGAATTTCCTTCACGTGATTTTGCATTTTTCTGTGTAGCAAAGGGTGGCCAGTTATTATTTATCTCTAGTGAGGAAAGAATGAGGACTTAAAAATGCAAGGTGAGAGCTTGATAAAGTGCTAATCCAAGAGGAGTTTTATCCAATCAACAAATAAACATTTTTAAGCACCTACTGTATGCCAGACACTTGATAGAGGCAAAGAAGAGGCAAAAGACAAATCCTGTCCTCAAAGATCTTATAATCTAATGGGGGAGAAGCTTCTTATAAAAGTAAAACTAAGGAAGTCAGTAGATGGAGTTGAAGAGGAAGGACATTCCAGGCCTAGGGAACTTCCAGAAACAATCCTAAGAGCTGAGAGGACTATCTTGTTCAAGGAGTAGCCAGAAGGCCAGTGTCCCTGAATTGAAGAGAGCTTTGTGGAGAGTAAGGGGGAAAGGTAAGAAGGGAATCGGTTATGAAGATGTTTGAATGCCAAACAGACATTTAACATACGATCCTGGAGAAAAAAGGAAGCCACTGAAGTTTGTTGAGTTGTGACATGGTCATAATTGCATTTTAGGAAAATCACTTTGGGGGCAGAATGGAGGATGGATTGGGGTGAGGAGAGACAAGGTAGACAGACAAGCAAGCCATTACAATAGTCCAGGTGTGATCTGGTACCTCCACTAGAGTAGTAGCCATGTCAAAGGAGAGAGAAAAGAAGAGAGGTATATGTGAGAGACGTTATAGAGGTGAAATCAAAAGACCTTATAAACAGATTGGATATTTGGGGTGGGCATGGGGTGAGAGAGAATCAGTAGTAGAAAATAACTCTTACATTGTAAGCCTGAGTTACTGGAAGAATGGATTTATACTCTCTATAATACTAGAGATGGTAAGAAAGTGGGAGGTTTAAGGGAAAGCCCCCTTTCAAGTTTCAATCCTGTGTTATTTTCTTATATGCTATTACCTCAGCATCTTGCTTTCTACACAATAATAATCAGCTAACGAATTACCCTAAAGGTAACATAGCTGTATTTATTCAATAGGGCTATTTGGAAGTAATAAAATCCAGAGAAATTAAATGGCTTACCCAAAGTTACAGAGTTCATTAGTGCCAAAGTCAAAATTATAATTCAGATGTCCTCATTCCTGACTTGATTTCTCTCCATTAGACTATGTCAGTTAATGAGTTTCATATAAAAGAAGTTTCCAGATCTGAATAGTTAATTAAGGGAGTTCTCTAATCAGGTGATAAGGTTGTAGGGAAGTAAATCTCCTGATAGAGCGTGTGGACTTTCTTACTGGAACTACTTTGAGATGACAGAGAACTTTTTGTTTAGATTCGTAGGACTCAATCCCAGATGACTGAGAATGACTACATTTTAGACATTGGGTTAATTGGTTCAGATTGTTGTGGAAGAGAGCCACTTATGTAAAACTTACTGTCTTCACTGAAGGGTCAGTACATTTTTTTTTGAGTGTCCAATATATATTAGAGAACTGCAAGAATGAAGAATGAATCTAGGTCCTAATGTAGTTTGGATGGCAAGGTTTTTTTTCTTGAAGCTCATAGGCCTTTTTAAAACTCTTTTCCTCCAATTGTATTTATAATGGTTGGGCTTCTCAGAAGTCAGATCTCTGGATAAGTGAAGTGTATGTCTATGTGTATACAATTATTAGGGTATAATTTTATGAAATGTTTTTGAATGTAATTAATGTGAAAGACAAAACTAAATAAAGTTCCAATTCTCAAGAAAAATGTTACTTTTTATAGTTAGCAAAAAGTGTCAAGAGAATAAAAGAAAAATGGGAGAACAGATGTTAACATATTCAAGCTAAGATGGGCAGCCGTACTATGCCATTTTTGGAACTCTATCTTGTACTACAGCTCAGATGCTGGAGAATATTCATAGTTTCAATCATGTAAAAATAATAATTTTTCTCAATTATGTGAACAGTGTGAAGCTGGGAGATGGATTAAAGTAATTGGTAGGAAACTGAACTCCAGAGCATGTTACAGTTAACAATGTGTCATCTTAATTTTCGCAGTGTACCACATGGAACTTATTTTGAGACATAGAAAGAGCTCAGTCTCTACAGCCTCAGCCAAGGAGAGTGTTGAGTAATTAACTGGATATATTTCCCTTTTCTGTGGGAGTGACATGACACTGTTTCCCACTGGTACTCCCATGGTCATCTCTAACCATCATATCTGAGAGTGACCGAGTCTGTTGAGTTAGTCCTGCTTCCTTATGCATAGATTCATCCCTATCCTATCATGTCCTATCCTATCCTGTCCTGTCCTATCCTATCCTATCCTATCCTATCCTATCCTGTCCTGTCCTGTCCTGTCCTGTCCTATCCTATCCTATCCTATCCTATCCTATCCTATCCTATCCTGTCCTATCCTATCCTGTCCTATGCTACCATGTCACAAGTAACAACATTAAGCATTAGACAGGATTATCTGATGAAAACATTGTACTGGGTGAGATTAACAGATACTTTTTTGATTATATGTGCTTCCATTCTCCATAAAGTCCAAAGGGACCACTAGCACATCTATGACTTAGACAGGAGAGGAAAAAAAAGATGAATTGTGAAGGAAAAGCAAATGGAATGTGAGAAGAGAAGACTTTTGCAGAGCAAAAGAAATAGAAGGGAGAGATGTATAAAGTAGTTGCGTAATTCTGATTGCTTTAAGTACCATTTGCCTCCTGACCAAAGTTTGGATATTCTCGTGTATAGACTAACCATTGTATGACCACACATCTTTTCTCCAATGCTTTTGACTACTCCATTCACCTCTGCCTCCCCACCCCCATCTCCTAACCATTCCATCACTTAGTGCTAAGATGTCTGACAGTGGTGGCTATAATCTATTCTTTTTCTTTATATAGCTACTGCTTCCACTTGTAAAACAGAAAGTACCTTAAATGTGGGAAGGAAAGGAATAAGCATTTATTAAGTGACTACTCTGTGTCATGCATTGTGCTAAATGTTTTTTTTATTATATTATCTCTTTGATTCTTTTTTAAAAAAGCAATGAAATAGAGGCTATTATCATCCCTACTTTACATTTGAGGAAACTGAGGCAGACAGCATTTAAATATTCATCCATGGTCATACAGATAATGACTAAGATTGGATTTGAATTCAAATTTTCCTAACTTCAAGCCAAACATTCTGCCACTCTAAGTTGCCTTTTGATTATCTAATATAATTTCCTCATTTTAAAGATCAGAAAATTAAGAACCAAATAAGTTAATAGTGCTATAATTTACTGAGAAAAAATTTATAGCAAGTTTCTCTGATAAAGGTTTCATATCCAAGAAATATAAGGACATGATTCAAATTTATTAAAATAAGAACCATTGGGGGGCAGTTGGGTAGTTAGTGGATAGAGTCAGGCCTAGACACTGGAAGTTCTAGATTAAAATCCAGCCTCAGACACTTCCCAGTTGTGTGACCCTGGGCAAGTCACTTGACCCCCATTGCCCACCCTTACCACTCTTCCACCTAGGAGCCAATGCACAGAAGTTAAGGGTTTAAAAAAAATATGAAAAAACAAACAAACAAATAAATAAAATGAGAACCATTTACCAATGGAAAATTGGATAAAGGATATAAATAGATAGATTTTAATTTTAAAAAGAGAAATAAAGTTATCAATAACTACATGAAAAAAATACTCTCAATCACTAATGATTAAAGAAATGAACATCAAAGCAACCATGACGTTCTTCTTCATACCCATCAGATTACCATAGGGGATAATTAAAAATGGCAAAGTTTAGAGAGACTATTTGTGGTGGGAATTCTATTGATGGAATTGTAAATTAGTAAAGTCTGGAAAACAATTTGGAACTACGCACCAAAATTACAAAATTGTCCAAAAAATTTTGAAATTCCAATACTACTAGTAACTCTCTACCCCAAACAGATCAAAGAAAGAAGTGAGTTCACTTGTACAAAAATATTTAAAGAAACTTTTTTCTGAAGCAAAAATCTAAAAATCTAAACTTCTCCACAAATTGAGGGAAGACATATGAATGTAATATAATAACTATTGTACCAAAAGAAGTAAGCCATTCATCTAACAATGACTTATATAACATCTACTATGGGCTGGTATGATGGAATGGACAATTTCATGGTGAGCTGGGAAGACAAGACTTCTATGAGCTAATGAAAATGATGTAAGCAGAATTAGAGTAATTTGAATAATGTAGAATGAAACATATTTTGGGGCAGAGATAATATTGGAATTTGTTTCTCTGGCCTATTCATATTTATCATGGGTTTTTTTGTATTTCTTTTTTAGTCGTTCATTTAAGAGAGAAAATATGAGTAAAGAGAATATACTTTTATATGTATTTTATAAATATCACATCATTTATTCCTCACAATAACCTTGTAAGGTAGGTGAGTCTATTGTCCCTATTTTTACAGTTGAAGAAATTGAGACAAAAAGAAATTAAGTGACATATTCAGGATTACACAGCTAGGAAGTGTCTGAGACTGAATTTGAACTCAGGACTTCATAAATTCTGACTAGGCTCAGTGCTCTAGCTGCCCATAATAAATTAATAAAATTAAAATTCTATAAATAGTTTTAGTTTTCTTTCATTATATTCTATAAATGTAGATGTATCTACATGAGAATGGACCCCAAAAGACACGAAGAACCATAGTTTTTGGTAATTTTTTTTAATAAGACCTAGCAAATAGGACTAATCTAACAAAATTATAATCTTAAAGACACCTTTTTTTTCTTGAGACTTATCAGGAGGAGAATATCTATATCTATATCTATGTCTATCTCTCTCTCTTTCTCTCTCTCTCTTTCTCTCTCTCTCTCTCTCTCTCTCTCTCTCTCTCTCTATATATATATATATATATATATATATATGTATATATATATATATAGACAAGATAGCAGCTAGAATATAGTTGTTTAACTCATAGAAGTTAAGGTTGGGAATCATTTTGGAGAATCAACAAGTTTTCATAAGCTGCTTAAAAAGTTCATTTGTATACCAACTCAGGGCTTAAATGACAAAATAAATGGGAATGTTTTAACTAGCCTGATGGATTTTAGATCTGTCTATCTAGTTGCAGAACTAGTCTGTGGAACATGACAGTAACTAACTGATGCAATAAGTAGTTTGTTAGGGGGACAGTAGTGGCTTACCTGTGATGAGTTCTTAAACAAAAATAAAAAGTTCTTGGTTCACATCAAGATTTATGGAGATGTAAAAGCGCAACAAAAGCAAATCAACAAAGTAGTTCCCAGACCAAATGGAAAAGTTTCTGGACCAAGTCAAAGAACATGAACCGACAGTGGATCAACTATGTCAGAACAGTAGAGGAATTCATGGACTAAGTGGAGTATCTTTTTTTTTCC
>NC_058132.1:294168175-294175675 GCF_016433145.1 Gracilinanus agilis
ATATATATATATATATATATATATATATATATATATGTATTGTTTATGCCTAGCCCACGTAAAATTTAAGTTCCTCCAGGGCACAGATTTTTTTCGCTTATTTTGTAACCCTGCAAATCCCATCCTCCCTAACAAATGGTTCCAATTTCTCTATATCCTCATTATGAAACCATGTTTCTAATTCTCACTCTCTTGCAAGCTAATTGTTTGACCTTGAGAAAATATTTAAACTCTCTTGAGTATTAGTTTTCTCATCTATTAAACAGAGATCATAATCCTTACCATTGCAATCTCACAGGTTATAGATGAAAAGTACTTTCAAAAGCTTAGATGTCTTTTATTAATAAAAGAAATTATGATATACTTACTCATTGACATAGGTTATATTTTGTAAAATCTGATCAATTTATAAAGTGACTACTATCTAAATGAGTTTGAATGATTTTGTTTCACTCAAACAATTAACTTAATCAATTTGACCATAATCCAATTGACTTGACTGTTTAACTAGTAACCTTACCATTATATTGACATCCTTAGATAAAAAATACTTTATATTCTTGATATCTTATGTGATCTCTATCTTTTATTTGATCAAGTCTAGTATTTAGGAAATAATTTTCTTGGGTTAGGTTTTATATAGCTTGTTCAAGTTAATAATTCTCTTTCCACAACCTTTTTCCCCCCATATTTCTCGTTAATTTTCTCATTATTACCTCTACTGCTCTCATGGTTTGTTTTTGTTTTTGTTTTTCTTAACCCTAACCTTCTGTCTTTCTAAGGCAGAAGAGCAGTAAGGGCTAGGCAATGGGGGTCAAGTGACTTGTCCAGAGTCACATAGCGAGGAAGTGTCTGAGGCCATATTTGAACCCAGGATCTTCTCTCTCTGGGCTTGGTTCTCACCCAGCTGCCCCATCTCATGTGTTTTAAAAATCATTTTAGTTCCTTTAAAAAAAATTCTCACCATATCCCTTTCAGGAATCCTGGCTACACTTGTGTCCAAGATGCACTTTTCATTGAGGTTTTACTTTAAAATTTGGATCATTCTCTTCTTTTGAGTTTATCATAATATAATATCATAATAGCTCTTTATGGTGGGATTCTTTTTATTTCCCTCTTTGTCAAAGCTATTTTTATTTGATTTTAAACTTTTGGTAAGGCTGGGCTCTGCACATTTCTTGTGGGAATATCTGGGCTGAACTTCAGGTCTAACTGATTTTTTCTTGAGATACTGAGTATTGTGTTTTCCAGGATCTCAGGGCCAATTCAGTCTGAAGACTTCCAAGCTTTCAGTGCTCTCAAAGTGATATGGTCCAGGTTGAAATCCGCTCACTAGCATCTTGTTCTGAGCTCTGCAAATTCCTGACACAGATTTAGGTCTGACCATGACTTCTATTGGCACACTTGCAGTTTGCTTCTGAACTCATCACACAACGAATACCCCAACTGTGACCACTCCTTTGTTCTATTACTAAAGTGCAGATTTCCTCCTCAGTTCACTATGGATCCGTTACTCAGTGATGGTTTTTCCATATGGCACATATCTTCACCCTGCACTATTTCATGGATCTCCTAGAATCTCTTGCTGCACCAGAGCTTCATGTTCTTTGCCCAGTCTCAACCCGCTTTTGACCAACCAAGTGACTCTTCTTGTCTCCAGAAGCCTCTCCCAGTATGTCACACCCTCCTTCCAAGGATCAAACAAGGACCTTCAGCTTAGGAGACTAACAGGCTGCCTACTGCGCTAAAGAGTCACTTGGCTTAAACTTGGCCCTGATGAGAATGATGGATCATCCCCACTCAAACTGAAATAAGGTCTATTGTTAGTCTGAGACTAGTGAAGTTGGACTCTCCCTCAGGGAGAAACTCTCATGTGACAAGGTCAAATCTGGGGCTTTTATCTTTAAACTAAGTAAACTGGGGGGTCATTAAATTTTTCTAGGCTACAAATTTGGAGGCTTCTAGATTCCACTTCGACAATATTAAGTTATATAACAGACAAATACCGTCATTTCCTCTATGCCCAAAAATGATAATTAGGAGGATTGAGGAAGATCAGGTTTATAGCACAATGTGCTCCTGGGTAAACAAGTGAATTAGTTGATTGGTTGTTGTCATTTGGATTCCAAGAGAACCAGAATGACATCAGTGGGTGCTGTCTTTCAATTTGTGCATAAGTAAGATTGAAGTGAAGCAGAGTAATCAGCCTCACTTTCTCTTTCAGAGTCATCCAAGTCTCATGGCCAGACAAAAGTCAGGATGACTAACAATGACCCAGGAATCAATGGATGATCTTGGTTTCTTGGTTGTCCAACCAAGCTCTAAGTCCTTCATAGTGTCTACTTTCACCTGTTTTATGGCCATTGGAACAAATTGTTCTTTGTCTGTCCTTTAGGTCATGGGACATCTTCACGTGCTTGGGGTAGACACCACCCTAACTCACTGATAGGTTTGAGACTTATTGGTTACCCTCAATCTGGCTTAGCCTGCCTGCTGAGATTGTTGATTGAGGTATGGCTGCTGTGCATGCTACAGCTTCTTGGAGCCAAGGTGAAAGCTGTGGCAGAAGGACATCACAGAAGAGCAGCCCTGAAAAAGGCCCTGCAAGTACACTACCTACACTTCAGTGAGTATGAAATTCCTAGCTAACTCCTTGTTTTGGAAGGTAATTACTGCTATATCCATTCATTAATCATCTCCATTACAGAGGCACATGTAAAGAATTTCATTAGAAATCCATCAAGTCACTAGACAGATACAATCCCTTTTGACCTCTGTTTGAAATCATGTAGGTAACACTAAATCCAAAGTATTCCATATTTTCCCACTAAAATAATTGCAAATGCATTGAATGACTTTTTGTTTAAAAAAAAAATTTTAAAAATGAATTCTTGGAAAATGTCCATTTACTTCTTACATTCCCTTCTGTTGGCTTCATTCTCATCAATAAAGGTCTTCATATGTCACAGTAACACAAAGGAACAGAATGCCTGGTTATTTAAGGCATGAAAGAAGCCCTTTCGTCTATCATACCATGAACAACCTTGATGCCATTGTCTCAGCTTTGAATTATAATGGATGTCATCAGTAATGTAAGTTGTTATAATTTACTTCTGACATTAAGATGTTGCTTTGGGGCATACTGTTGCAAATGTATCCTATTCACTTTCTTGCCTTCTAAATGCCCTTCATGTTTCAGTAAAACAATCCAATCAAAACTAAAGACCAAAAACACTGTAAAACAAATCAAGCATACAAACAGTTCCTAAGCATTCCTGTTACACTTTAGCCTTTTAGCCGGAGGCTCTTAAATTTCTTAAGCTGTGTATAGTAGCATAACTTAGTAAACTGTCCAAAGAAAATGTCAGCACCGTATATTGTTTTCTGTTCGGTTCTTAAAGACTGAACACTGTAGAGAAGAGGTATACTAACTTCAAGGAATTGTGATCTCTCTGATGGGGATACTCCCTACAGGGACACACATGGGAACCCCTCCACAACTTAAAACAGTTTGCATGAGTCACTGAGGCTGAAAGAAGTCATTTCGAACTTAGCTAGGCTGGTCCTATGTTGGCAGTCTATTAGAGAGTCTCTACATCCTGGAAAGCTTTCCAGCTTAGTAGGACCTGACAGAGCTTGTCTCCTGTCTGCCTTTGGGAAACCAGACTTACCTATGAGTTATGATGAAGCATCAGAGTAGGATATAAGTGGAAACAGAGTATTAAACTATTTTTCGGAGGAACAGAAATCAATCCATCTGAAGATCTCAAAGAACATATTAATCATTTAGGCTTCTAATAGGAAGGAGATTGCTTTCTACAAAGTTCCTAGTGACCTCCTAATGGCCAAACCTAAGGATCTCTTCTCAAGGCTCATCCTGGGCTTCAGACTGTCTTCACAAACTGGATGGCCCAAAGGCATGTCAAGCTCATTGAGTCCAAATGAAAATCCATTGTTCTCCCCACACCTTCCAGATGACAGAAGTTTGACTTAGTGTTAGTGCCCTATTTGTTGTGCCTCACATATGATGATCCACCTTACATCTCCATGCCTTTGCACTGACTTTTGTATGTGCCTATTGTAAGAAGCATAGGTTTAAATCGATCCTCACCTCTGACTTTTAGAATCCTGCCTTCCTTCAAGAAGCAGCTCAAATGCCACTTTATGTAGGGAGCCTTTTCCAATCCGCTCAGCTGCTAATGTCTTCTCCTCTGAAAATACATGCTCCATATATATCTTGTATGTATATATTTATGTACATGTTGAGTCTACTAATATAATAAAAGGTCCTAAATGGCAGGGATTGTTGTTGCTTTTTATTTGGAACCCAATGCTTAGCATAGGGGCTGGCAGATGGTAGTGGCATAATAAAAGCATATTGATTAAGGCTGTTTAAACTAAGACTGTTTACCCTTATTTTCCTATAGATCTCAAAGTTTTTAGATGTTTTTCTTATTATAACCTTGAGAAATGGCTAGCATATATCTGCTTGAGGGCAGGATTGAATTAATTTAATTTTTGAAACTCCAGCATCTAGCACAGTGTTGGCAAATAATTTGTTGTTGTTCAGTCATTTCAGGAACATCCAACTAACTCTCCGTGACCTCATTTGGTGTTTTCTTGGGAAAGATATTGGAGTGGTTTGCCATTTCCTTCTCCAGCTCCTTTTATAGATATTTTATTTATTTATTTATTTATTTGCTGTTTTCTCCAGATGGATATTTTATTATTTTATTTTATTTTATTTTTTAGAAAAAAATTTTCCATAGTTATATGATTCATGTTCTTATTCTCCTCTCCACCCCCCACCCCACTCCCTGCTCCCGTAGCCAACATGCATTTCCACCGGTTTCTTCATGTGTCATTGATCAATCAAGACCTATTTCCATATTATTGATAATTGCACTAGGGTGGTCATTTAGAGTTTACTCTAAATCATGTCCGCATCAACCCATGTGTTCAAGCAGTTGCTTTTCTTCTGTGTTTCCACTCCTGCAGTTCTTCCTCTGAATGTGGGTAGCGTTCTTTTCCATAAATCCCTCAGAATTATCCAGGATCATTGCATTGCTGCTAGTACAGGAATCTATTACATTTGATTTTACCACAGTGTATCTATCTCTGTGTACAATGCTCTCCTAATATTGCTCCTTTCACTCTGCATCAATTCCTGGAGGTCATACACACTTAGTAAATGCTTGTTGAGTAATTGATATAGGTATTAAGATCTCCAATTTACAGGGAAGAAAACTGGGACACAAATGAATTTCTCAGGGTCACACAGTTAATATCTAAGGCAAGATGCTCATCCCTCTGGACTCCAAAGCCAATATTCTTCCCATTACATTGCCCTTCCTGATCTCTTGCTAAAATGACTCATGGTGCTGGTATAAGTGAATAAGTACTAGAAACAGTTGGGAGCTCTAGAAAAAATATACACCATTTCTTATAGATGATTTAAATTTGTTTCTGAATGATGCTGAGCTACTAAATAGAATTCTTTGATTTTAGGCTTGTTAGGTATTTCTTATAGATGAGAAATTAATTGTTTGAACCAAGTCATTAACTCACCGTGGTATAGTATCTTGCAGAGAAAATGCTCAAATGAGAACTTGAATCTTCTTGGCACACAGTACCCTAACTAGGAGATAAAATGTGGAAATGGTTTGGCAAAAAGTATTGTTCATAAGGGTAATTCAAGGAACACTCCACAAGGTACAGCAAATCCTGTGGTCCTATGGTAAATTATGCTGCTTTAACGAGGACAGATTTATTTGAAGGATTCACTAGGATTAGTCAGAAAATGCACAGCCTTCTTAAAAAACAAAACAAAACCACTTATTTTCAGTCTTAGAATCAATACTAAGTTTCAAAAGAGCAGTTAGGGCTAAGCAATTGGGGTTAAGTGACTTGCTCAGAGTCACACAGGTAGGTGTTTAAGACCATATTTGAACCCAGGTTCTCCTGACTCCAGGCTTGGCATTCTATCCACTGTGCTACTCTCGATTTGAAGAGGAAAGAGTTTTAGTCATTATCTTTTAGCATATAGTTTGCAAACCATGGAATGAAGATCTATATCCATAGCAGGGTAAACTAAGTAAAGTTATTAACCAGGGTCCTATTTATATATCGTCAACTGTTACCATTTGTTCTTTTGAATTAAAATCTCTAGTCATCAAAACCTTCATTTGTGTCTGTGAGTGACTGAAAATAGGATTGAAATTTACCAGTACATTAGCAATTCAAGGGTTTTCCTTTTCAGGACTGAAAATTCAGTCAATATTTTCACATAGAGATAATATAGTTAATGCATAGGTTTATTTTTTTTAACTTAAAATTTCCACCAATATTATTCTATTTTATAATAGAACTATAAATGGAATTTGAGGCTTGCTAGCTGACCTTACCTCTTAGGACATTTCTCTTAATTCACATTTTAGCTATTACATTTATTGTATATCTTCTAAATGCTTTTGCTGTTCTCAGATCTGATGTCTGGCAAAACAAAAATAATTATTTGAAAATGCCCTGGAGAGCACAATGATATCCATATAGGCATGATTGGGGTTTTTTTTCTGAACAAGTGAGAAAATAATCCAGTCTACCAGTATAGAAATTTCAGTGTTCTCTGGACCATAGACTAATTATACACTTCACTTGGACAGTATAGGAAGCGCCCCTGGCTGCATTTATATACTGCTGTCAATTCAGTCTTCACAATTGAGACAGAGTACCAAAGCTGAGCTAATGGAATAGCCACTGAATTGGTTAGAAGAATAAAATAGGCTGTTCTCTAGCCTGGTTATTTCATTCACATAAAAACAATCATTTCCCTACTTCTCACTACTTCCCCTGTTCGCTGCCCCCATCCCATTTTTCCCCACCAACATAAATGTATGCATACTTTCTGGTACTTATTGTTTTTCCATCCCATTGAGATTAGGAATTGACACAGAACTGTTCTCATAGAGGTCTGTCTCTAGTCCCCTTTTTGCTACAGCAAGATTTTCTAATTTAATGGTCAAGTGCTTTTTCTTTCAGTCCCTTAATTTGATTAGAGCTGTTGTGTATATTCCAGAGAGATTTTGGGAACTTTGTATTTTAGGAAAGCTGAAGTTTACAGGCAGGATTAAAAAATATCCCATTTCCATACCTAATCTTGTCAAAGCCATTTGTCTATATTAGGTCTTACAATGTAGGTTGTGTCATTGTGACTTCCACATTAAAAGCTAAAGGATCCCTGGAGCTCTCAACCATGATGAAATGATTACCTCCTGAGAGAAGCACTTGAACACAAGGAATTGGCAATGGCTAGCAGTTTAAACCCTATTAAGGGCTTTGATAATGATGGGCAATTTAAACACAATGAGACCAGCCATTGCTCTCCATTTAAAACCAATGGAGCATCTACTTGGTACCATTTAAAACATTTCTTTAAAATGGCTCATCATTGAAATGATGACTGTGATCATCATGGCATCCACAAATAAATGAAGGTAGCTT
>NC_058132.1:294180158-294227658 GCF_016433145.1 Gracilinanus agilis
GAGAGGAGAGGAGAGGAGAGGAGAGGAGAGGAGAGGAGAGGAGAGGAAGGAAGGAAGGAAGGAAGGAAGGAGAAAAAGTAAAGAAAGAAAGAGTTCAGGATGTGAATAGCTTTTAAAAACAAAAAAAAGGGATCCAAATCCAAACCCTCCTCTAGCTTTGTTCCAGACTCTTCTCTTCCATGAAATTTTCTGATTTCTATGGTCCACATCAGTTTCTCTCTCTGTTCTCTTTCCCTAGAACTCCTTTTGTATTTTCCTTTCCTCTTCTCTAATTGTTTTATTGATGTATTTGTTTGGTTTCCCAAAGTCTATTTCAAATTTCTGGAGAGCAAGACCTACATTTTATACTTTTGAATCCTTTGTAGCACATAAGGTAGTGCTGAACACAGGGCTCAATAAATACTTGTTAATTGATATTCTTAAATCTTCCACAACAGTATTTACAAAAACTAATACTGGATGATAGCAGTGGGTTTTGCACAGAGAAGGTACTCAGTAAATATTTGTTGAGTGAATGAATCATCAGAGGGCTGCTTGTCCTTGATCCTCTATTTCTATTTTTTTCCCTTTTCTGAAATCATTCCTAGAGAGGTTGAATGGAATATATCCCTTATTAAATTGTACAACTGCCTAGGAACAAGTAAATTCAGGAAATAGCCTTCCCTGCCCTCTTCTAGAGATTTTCAGATTGAGACAATCTTAAACGTCCAGTCTCCTTGAAAAGCAAAGTTTGTTCACAGATATTTATATTATTCTCATTCCTTTGTGTCATGCATGTGCACATGTATGTGAATGAGTATGTGCATGTGCATGTATGTGTGTACATGTGTGTGCATTGCAAAATATATATGTGCATGTATGTAAGAGTTAAGATGGGTCAAACAGTGATGAGGGAACTTTTGAAAAACTACAAATAACCTTTCAAAAGAACGTATTTAATCTTTCTGAAAATGTAGTACTGATGTAGAGTTTACAAATCTGCCATGGAAAGGTGACATGGAAATCCAAATACACTCTAACTGAAGTGAAGCTGCCAAGTCAATGACAAACTGGACACCTTTTCAAAAAGGGAAGTCCCAAGTACTTAGTGAAAAGCAACCTAAATGCATTGGCAGGAAATTGATTCATTTAGAGAAAATGTATTTATTCCAAACACCCCCAGAACAATTAGAAGCAAAACACAATTAGCTTCTCATTACAGAACAGCTACACTTCAGTTTTTAAAAGAACATTTAACAATTGATGATAACGGGAGGGGGGAACCCCATAAACCTACCCAGTCTTAGGTTTTCAAGCATAAATTGGAAGGCTAATAATTTGTCAGGGATATTTTGGGAAAGATGAATACATTTAATGGGAAATTAGACTAGATGGCTTCTAAGTTCCGCTTCAACACAAAGATTCTTTGATTCTTTATGAACGGGTGCTTCCCTTTCCAAGAAATATACCCAACCCAGATATTTCTTCAAATGATTCAATACTTTAAAAATAATTTTTAGGTTTTTTTCTTAATATGTGGCCATTTCACGGTGGTTGTATTTCACAAAGTAGATGAAAAACAAAAAAACAAAAACAAAAATGATCTACCCTTGTCTCAGATCAGTGTAAGAATGGAAAAGGTTCCTTTACTTGTATAAAAGGCCAAGGTTAGGTTTCTAATTCACCTGCACCCTTTTGTCCACCTACCTCAAGCATCAGTTATGCAGGATATTTGCTCTTGGGTCATAATTCATGGATTTTGTAAGAATGACCTAAAGTTTTCCTTATGATGCAAAGACACATGATAACTGTCCCTGGAAATATATTCCAACAGCTAAGTATGAAAGGTAATAGAATGAATTGACTGATATAGGGATCAGGTGGTTGTAAATCTCTGGACAGGATGCAATTGGACAGAGAATGGGAATTTGGCTCAACCAAAAAGTGCTCAGAAAGACCTGGAGCACACATGCATACACTCTGCAGTGGGACTGAAACTGGGCCCAGAAACAATGCTTTCCTTCTTGTGGTTATTCATTCCCTCAGGCTCAATGTTGCCCTAATGTGACATTCCATCCCCTTTCTTTAACTTGATATCACATGCCAAATCATGTTGGGTTCCATATATTCTGATCTTTTCCCTCAGTCAGAGATGTGGGCTTTTCATTGATCTGGAACATAGGATATATACAATTCTTGGTTCATTTATTTGTTTGCTTTGCCACTTCAGTTCTGCTTGGCCTGGAAGTTTGAGGATTTCATTTTCCTGTAATTCATGTTTTTTTGGGGAAATGCAGAGCTCTTAATCACTTTGAGTTTTTCTGGAAGGTCTCCAGCATATTTGGGGGCTGGGCTATATACAGCTTAAGAAGACCAAATCAAAATGATAATCTGTAAAGAAAAATGCAATCCAGAGAGGTCAATCCTTTGACTCAGACCTGGAAGGAAAGAAGAATCTAGTAAAACTTGGGAATATTGAGATAACCCCCAAAATTAATTGTGAAATAAGCATTCATGTGTGAATGAGTGCCAGAGTCTTCTTAGTAGAAGGCATTTGCCTAGAGATGTTTTATCAAAACAGTTGGGAAGGGCTAAATTCTTTTTAGCAAGGAAACATTTCCACCCAGATTAAGCAAATTGTGAAAATAAATGACTTATGAAATATCTATATCATATTTGGCACTTGCCTCTGACATTAATTCAGTATGCCCTGTGGTTGGCCAGAAGCAATCTGGTCTAAATCTTTCCTTACTGATATTCTCCTTCTGGGAATAGATGGTCACTGCAAGAAAAAAAAAATCATTCTACATATTCTTGATGAGAGAGAGAGAGAGAATATAGTCAAGGGGATAGATGATTGATCCAAGTTCAAGTGTTTAACTTCTGAATTCTACTGGCTGTGTGATCTTGGGCAAGTGGCATACTTTTTTTCAATATTCTAAGCAACTCTCTAAGAATATTCGTTTCTGAGAAAGTCACCCTGCATTGATAATGTGAATTTCTTCACCTTCTAGGCAAAATATCCTGTCTCTAGGTAGAATGCTTATTCTCTATATCTGGAACTCTCTCCACTTCTTTATTTTCCTGGCTTCCTTCAAGTTTTAGCAAATGCCTTTTTTCAAGAAACCTTTCCCTGTCCTTGTGATTCTTAATGTCTTCCCACTAAGATTACTCTCCACTTATTTTGTATACATTACATATGTATAATGCACATATATATGTAAGTATGTATGCATATATGTATATATATATTTCTTATATATGCACACATATTTTTTGTTTGCATGTATTTAATTACATGTATTTAATTTTCCCCATTAGACTACGAACAGAGTGTGTACAGAGAATTTTTTTTTTTGCTTTTCTTTGTATCTTCAATATTTAGCACAGTGCTTTGCTCATGGTAGGGGTTTAATAAATTCTTCTTCAAGCGACTTATTGAATTGGTAGTTCTCTATACTAATGAAATCACAAGCACAGTCTCTTTCACTCATATTCCTTTATAATTGAATTTTTTTTCAATTATATGTAGAAATAATTTTGACAATTCTTTTCTGGCATTTTGCAATTCAGATTCTACTCACCCCAAGGTAGTAAATAGTCTGATATAGATTATATCAATGCTTTCATGCTGAAGATACATATCACATTTATAATAAAAAAAGTTATGAAGGAAATAAAATAAAGACTTGTATGCTTTGATCTTCAATCAGATTCCCATAATTCCTTCTTTGGCTATGGAGAGTAGGGTTTTTTTTTTCCATTATGAGCTCCTTGGGATTATCTTAGAGCCTTGTTTTGCTGATAATAATTTAGTCCTCCACAGTTGATCATTGTATAATATTTTTGTTACTACATATGTTGTTCTCCTGGTTCTGCTCATTTTACTTTGCATCTGTTCATATGAGTCTTTCAAGGTTTTCCTGAACTCATCCTGTTCATCATTTCTTATGGTACAATAGTTTTCCATTACAACCACATAACACACTTTATTCAGCTATTCCCCAGTTGATTTCCCCCCTCACTTTCCAATTCTTTGCCACATTAAAAAGACCTGCTAAAAATTTTTTTTTGGATAAGTAGGTCATTTTCCCTTATCTCTGATCTCTTTGAGATACAGAACCAGGAGTAGTATTGCTAGGTTAGAGAGTATGCATAGTTTTGTGGCCTTTTGAGGCTGGTTCCTCGTTATCATCTAGAATGGTTATATTGGTTCAAAGTTCCATTAGTCATGATTTTCCCATATGCCCTCCAACTTTGTTATTTTCCTTTTTGGTCATATTAGCAAATCTGATTGTCATGAGGTAGTATCTCAGAGTTGTTTTAATTTACGTTTCTCTAATCAATAATGATTTGAAGCATTTCCTAATATGACTATAACTATAGATAGTTTTCATTTCTTCATCTAAGAACTGACTTTTGATATCTTTTGACCATTTATCAATTGGGGAGTGTTCTATATTCTTATACATTTGGCTCAGTTCTCTATATTTTTGAGAAATGAGACCCTTGTCAAAGACACTCGCCATAATTTCCCCCTAATTTATTTCCCCTTCTAATCTTGATTGCATTGGTTTTGTTTGTACAGAAACTTTTTTAATTTAATGTAATCAAAATTATATATTTCATTTTTCATTATGTTCTGTCTTATTTCATCACAAATTCTTCTGTTTTCCATAAGTCTGACAAGCAAACTTTTCCATGTACCCCTAATTTGTTTATGGTATCCCCTTTCATTTCTAGATCAATTAAGTATTTTGACTTTATCTCACTTTATGGTGTGAGATATTGGTCTATGCCTACTTTCTGCCAAAATGTTTACTAGTTTTCCTCACCAGTTTTTATCAAATAGTAAAATCTTTCCCCTATAACTTGGATCTTTGGGTTTTTCAAACAGTAGGCTAAATCACTAACTACTATGTGATGATTTCCTAAACTAGTCTGTTGATCTACTACTTTATTTCTTAGCTAGTACCAGATTGTTTTGATAACCACTTTATAGTATAGTTTAAGACCTGTTACAATTGGCCTCCTTCCTTCATCTATTTTTTGTTTATAAATTCCATTTTGTTCTTCCAGATGAATTTTGTTATTATTTTTTCTAGTTCTAGGAAATAATTTTGGGGTAGTTAGATTGGTGTGGTACTGAATTTTCCCTATACTCTTAATAGGATCCCAGATAGTTTCAATACATGGGGAAAGAATTGTAGGATTTCCTATTACCTCAAATATCCAACTTCTGGCAGAAATGCTAAGTTGGATCCAAGCATGGTTTGTGACTATGAAAGTAGAAACCATTTAGGTATAAGGGCCTTTTCACTTTACTCTTCAACCACTAAGAGAGTCAAAGTATTTTGGTTTTGGTTTTCCAAATCTACCCAGGCTGAGGTGATTACTATTTTCCAAACTATTCTATATGGATGCCAACCCAATTTTTGGAAAACCCAACTTATAAATTATTATGACAATTGACACTTATATAGAGTTGAGGTATTATTATCCTCATTTACAGACTATGGCTCTAAATTTCAGATAAGTTCAGTGCTTTCAATAGTTATATAACTGGTAAATAGCAGAGGCAGGATTTGAAACCAAATTTCTCCTGACTCCAAAGTCAGAACTCTTTCCAGAAAAAAACATAAGGTTGTTATGAGGATCTAATAAGGTAACATGTTTTTCAAACCATAAAATACTATAGACAGGTTAGCTATTAATAATACCTATAAATAACATAACAAACCATAGAGCCTTTCTGATTGTAATTTATAGTTTATAAGGATCATGGAGACATTGATTTGGTTTTCTGCCCAGAATATCATGTGTGATGAACAGCAAGAATAAAGAAACTCTTGTTATCAATGCAGGCTAATGCTTTCCCTTCATGTAATTGTGTTAGAGAGTTGTCTCTTTGCCATTGTTTCTAGTGGAGACCAAAAGATACATATCTTTCTTTTAAAATATAGATGATGTAAAAAAAGAGAGAATGAGAGTTTATGGACCTAAACTAGTTGGGGGTTCTTTCCTTTTTGTGGAAGAATGCTCAGAATATTAGTCAAAAAGCTTAAGGACCACAAAATAAATAAAATTAAAATATCACTCTGAGAGTGGTAGAAGTAGGTGAGGTTTCAGTGCCATGAATGCATGAATCATTTTATTTTATTTTTAAACATCCTTTATCTTTAAAATATTTAATTTATTTATTTATTTTTAAGAATGTTTTTCCATGGTTACATGATTCATGTTCTCTCCCTGCCCTCTTACATCCCGCCTCCCAGAGCTGACAAACAATTCCACTGGGTTATACATGTATTATCAATCAAAACCTATTTCAATGTTATTCATTTTTTAAACAGAGTAAACTTTTTAAACCCAAACCCCAAATCATATGCCCATATAAGTTACTGAGAAATCATATGTTTTTCTTCTGTGTTTCTATTACCAAAGTTCATTCTTTAAATGTGGATAGCATTCTTTCTCTTAAGTCCCTTAGGATTGTCCTTGATCACTGCATTGCTTTTAGTAGTAAAGTCTATTACTGTGTACATTGTTTTCTTGGTGCTGCTTATTTCACTCTGCATCAGCTCACATAGGTCTTTCCAGTTCTTTCTTTCTTTTTTTTTTTTTTTAAACTCTTACCTTCCTTCTTGGAGTCAATGCTGTGTATTGGCTCCAAGGCAGAAGAGTGGTAAGGGTAGACAATAGGGGTCAAGTGACTTGCCCAGGGTCACACAGCTGGGAAGTGTCTGAGGCCAGATTTGAACCTAGGACCTCCCAGCTCTAGGCCTGGCTCTCAATTCACTGAGCTACCCAGCTGCCCCTTTCTAGTTCTTTCTGAAATCATCCTGTTCATCATTCCTTACAGCATAATTATATTCCATCACCATCATATACCACAATTTGTTCAGCCATTCCCCAGTTGAGGGACAATCCCTCATTTTCCAATGTTTTGCCAACACAAAAAGCTCAGCTATAAATATTTTTGTACAAACAGGTCCATCCCCATTTTTTTAAATCTCTTTGGGGTACATACCTAGTAGTGATATTGCTGAATCAAAGGGAATGCATTCTTTTAAAGTCCTTTGGATATAATTACAAATTGTCTTCCAGAATGGTTTGATCAATTCACAACTCCACCAGCCATGCATTAGTGCCCAGTTTTGCCACATCCCCTTCAACATTTATCATTTACCTTTACTCTCATATTGGCCAATCTCCTAAGTGTTAGGTGGTACCTCAGAGTTGTTTTAATTTGCATTTCTTTAATCAGGAGGGCATAAGTCACTATCTTAACAAGAACTTAAATTGATTGGGAAAAGCAGAGGAGAACATCTTTCCAGCCTTGGTAAATCAGCTATTGATTTTCCTCATATTTCAATCCTAAGGACAGAGATTGCTTAGGAATTTTGGAGGTAAATAAAAAGTTCAAGTCAGAATGATTCACGTTTAGGGAAAAAAAGTGATACTACTTTTTAGTACTCCAAAGGAATTTTCAGCACCTACAAGCTCTTAGACTAATGAAATTATAAAAAAAATATTGTAATATATGTTTTAGTTGTTTTTGTTGGGCTATTTGGTTGTGTAAGAGGGTGATTTAGGGAATGGGACCAGGTGGTTCAGATAGGGCCAATATCAGAAGATTAACAGGGTTGGGAAGACCAAGAAAGCCCAGGGCAGGCAGAGCCTAACTCTGAGATGACACACACAGACCACTCAGTAATAGGGATGGATGTTGTATTTATTATAACCGGGAAAGGTAAAATGGGAATTTTGGGTAACTGTAAACAAATACCAACTTCCTAACCCTGGCCCCAGATCTAAATTTGTTCGCTCATGGGAAGTCTTTAGAGGTTTGAGCTACACTGATTATTACCTAACTGTCTAAAGATCTCAGTCCCTACCTTAGATAAGTCTACACTAAACCAACCCCAATTTGATGGTGTTTGAGGTAGTGATCTGTGGCAAATTTAATAGGGCCCAGGGAGAGATCTTGGATCCACAAGGACCCCAGACCTGATCTTACAGACAGATGGTCTAGATCGGGGGTCGGCAACGTGTGGCTCTCGAGCCATACCTGGCTCTTTTGAGGGCCAGATATGGCTCTTTCTGCAGGAACCATAAAGTCAATTTTTTTCAGGTGCTGTTACAGGAGTGCGCACTGTGAGCACTGTACGGCTCTCACGAAATTACATTTTAAAAAATGTGGTGTTTATGGCTCTCGTGGCCAAAAAGGTTGCTGACCCCTGGATGGTTCAGGATCACGCCAAGAAACTCAGTAGGTCACAGCAAGCAGCAGGTAATCAGGCAGGATAGGAAATCAGGTAGTACAGGGTAGTACAGGGTAATATAAGCTACCAAGGAAAAGCAGCTAGTCCCTCCAGGTCAAACCAGAGAAAAACCACTCCAACCTTAGGTAAATGTCTGAACCCACTTTTTACATTCTAGAATTGTCTCCCTGTTAGTCGCATGCCTCTGCCCTCTGCAAAGTTCCTCAAACCCTCTCTTCCTTATAATAGTTGTTATAAGAAATGGTTTGATTTGTGGGACATGAGGAGGCTATATTTAGAAATGATGGTGACAAAAACAAAGGGAAACACTAAAATTAATTTTAAATAAAAGATATATTAGAAGTAGATATTACAAAGCTTAGTGACTGATTAGATGTAGGCGATGAGGTAGAGCCAAAAGTGACACCATGATTTCAACATGGGTAATTCAGTAAATAGCAAAACTGAGTGTAATCCTTCAGAGGTAAATGGATATTTAATAACATAGAGGACTTTCAAGCATTCCTAATGAAAAGACTAGAACTGAATAGAAAATTTGACTTTCAAACAGAAGTCAAAAGAGAAACATAAAAAAAGAACATGAAAAAATAATTGTGAGAGATGTGGTAAAGTTAAACTCTTTCATTCTCATATAAGATGATTATATTTATAACTCCTAAGAACTTTATCATTATGAGAGCAGGTAATATATTCACCAAATGGTATAGCATCCAGATTTTTAAAGGAAAAAATAAAAGAACTTAAGGAGGAAATAGACAATAAAATTATACTAGTGGGAGGCCTCAACCTTCCCCTTATCAGAGATAGATAAATCTAACCAAAAATAAATAAGAAAGAACTAAAGGAACTAAATGAAATTTTAGGAAAGTTAGATTTAATAGATATCTCAAGAAAATTAAATACAGATAAAAAGGAATGTACCTTCTTTTCAGCAGCACATGGTACATATACAAAAACTGACCAAGTATTAGGGCATAAAAACTTGACAACCAAATGCAGACAAGCAGAAATAATTATAATCAATAAAGGTTCATGGAAAGGCAAATTAAAAATTAATTGGAAATTAAATAATCTAATTCTTCAAAAACTATGGTTAAAGAACAAGTCATAGAAATAATCACTGATTTCATTGAAGAGAATGACAATGAGGGAATGACATATCAAAATTTATGGGATACATCCAAAGCAGTATTCAGGGGAAAATTTATACCCCTGAGTGCTTATATCCATAAATTAGAGAAAAAGCAGATCAATGAATTGGACATGCAACTAAAAAGTACTAGAAAAAGAGTAAATTTAAAATCCCCAATTAAAGACTAAATTGGAAATCTTAAAAATCAAAGGAGAAATTAATGAAATTGAAAGTATAAGATATAAGATTAGGAGCTGGCTTTATGAAAAAACAACAACAACAAATAAAATAGATAGAGCACTGGTTAATTTGATTATAAAAAGAAAGAAGAGAATCAAAAATTAAAAGGGTGATTTCACCTCTAATGAAGAAGAGTTAAAGTGATCATTAGTGGCTATTTTGCCCAATTACATGATAATAATTCTGATAATCTAAGTGAAATGGATGAATATTTATAAATTTTACAAATTTTTAATGTAATCACATTATTTACATAATTATAAAATTTACAAATAAATTGCCTAGATTAACAAAAGAGGAAATAGAATATTTAAATAATCCCACCTCAGAAATAGAAATTGAAGAAGCCATCAATGAACTCACCAAGAGAAAATTCCTAAGACCAGATGGATTCACAAGTAAATTCTATCAAACATTTAAAAAACAATTAAAATTAAAAAACAATTAACAAATATACAAACTACTTGGCAAAATAAGCAAAGAAAGAATCCTATCAAATTCTTTTTATGACACAAATATGGTGCTAATACCTAAGCCAGGAAGACAAAAAAACAGAGAAAGAAAATTACAGACCAATTTCTTTGCACCAAAATTGATGCAAAAATCTTAAATAAAATTCTAACAAAGAAATGACAGCAATATATCACAAGGATTATTAACCATGAGCAAGTGGAATTTATGCCAGGAGTGTAAGGCTTGTTTAATATTAGGAAAATGATCAGCATAATTGACCATATCAATAATAAAACTAACAGAAATCACATAATTATTTCAATAGATGCAGAAAAAAAGTCTTTGATGAAATACAACATCCATTCCTATTGAAAACACTAGAAAGCATAAGAATAAAAGGGCCTTTCCTTAAAATAATAAGTAGTATTTATTTAAAAGCATCACCAAGATTTATCTGCAATGAGGATAAGTTAGAAATCTTCCCTGTAAGATCAGGAGTGAATCATTATCACTACTATTATTTAATATTGCACTAGAAATGCTAGCTTTAGCAATTAGAGAAGAAAAAGAAATTGAAGGAATTAAAGTAGGCAATAAGGAAACTAAATTATCATTCATTGCAAATGATATGATGGTATACTTGGAGAATCCTAGAAAATTAACTAAAAACTAGTTGAAATAATTGATAACTTCAGCAAAGTTGCTGGATACAAAATAAACCCATGTAATTATCAGCATTTCTATATATCTCCAACAAAACTCAGCATCAGGAGTTAGAAAGAGATCCCATTTAAAATCACTAGGCAAAATAAAATACTTGAGAATATATTTGCCAAGACAAACACAGTAGCCATATGAACACAATTATGAAACACTTTTTTCATACAAATAAAGTTAAATCTAAACAATTGGAAAAACGTTAATTGCTGATGGGTAGGCCAAACTAATATAATAAAAATTACAATTCTAACTAAATTAATTTACTTATTCAGTGCCATACCAATAAAACTACCAAAAAATTTATAGAAACAGAAAAAAAATAACAAAATTCATGTGGAAGAACAAAAGGTCAAGAATATCAAGGGAACTAATGAAAAAAATGTGAAGGATGGGGTTCTAGCAGTACCAGACATCAAACTATAATAAAGCAGCAATTATCAAAACAATATGATACTGGCTAATAAATAGAAAGGTGGATCAATGGAATAGATTAGGGGTAAATTACCTCAGCAATCTAGTGTTTGAAAACCTAAACATCCCAGCTTTTTGAATAATGTAAAAAGGAAATTAAAAAAACCATCTAAAAATGTATATATTTCTATGGACAAGGGAAATGTATCAAAACTACATTTCCCTTGATCCAACATGGTCCAACTGGTTTCCGTTTCCGGCGTCTTGACGCAGGGGAGCGCTTAAATCTCGTGGGTTAGGAGGGAGTGGTCTCTCTCTTTGGCGAGTAGCGCTTGGCTAGGAGACAGTATGGAGGCGGCAGTTTTGAATGCTTACAAGCGCGTGGTCTAATGATTTTATCTATCAACATGGCTTTAATTAAAATACTAATTTATATATTTATACAAGCCTTTATCATTTTTCATATTAACAATAAGAACTCATAATTTCACAAAAACTGCTGGGAAAAATTGGAAAATAATATAGCAAAAATTAGGTTTAGATTAATATCTCCCAGCTTATACCAAGATAAGGTCAAAATAGGCATATGATTTAAGCATAAAGGGTGATATTGTAAGTAAGTTGGGGGAACATAGAACAGTTACCTCTACGGAGAAGGAGAGAATTTATGACCAAACAACAGAAGGAAAACATTGCAAGATGCAAAATGAATAATTTTGATTATATTATTTTAAAAAGGTTTTGTACAAACAAAACCAATGTAACCAATATTAGAGGGGAAAAAACAAGCTGGGGAAAATATAACAAATTTCTCTGATAAATATGTAAATAAATATATAAAAAACTAGGTCAAATTTATAAGAATCTAAGTCATTCCCCAATTGATAAATGGTCAAAAAATATGAACGGGCAATTTTCATATGGAGAAGTCAAAACAATCAGTAAGGAAGAAAAATATGATTTATCACTTGTTTATATGGGTATATGATTTGGGGTTTGGGTTTTAATACTCAATTACAAAAATGAATTAATATGGAAATATGAATTGAGTGATAATATATGTTTACCTCGTTGAAATTGCTTGTTAAATCTTGGAGTCGGGAGGAAAGAGGGGAGGGAGACAAGAAGAATCATGTAACCATGGGGAAAAAAATTAAAAACAGAAAATAAAAATCTATTGGCAATCACATGAAAAAATGTTCTAAATCTTTCCTGATTAGAGAAATGCAAATTATAACAACTCTGAAGTACAACCTCACATCTATCAGAGTGGTCAATATGACAGTAAAGGAAAATGATAAACATTGGAAGGGATGTGACAGAATTGGGACACTAATGCATTATTGGTGGAGTTGTTAACTAATCCAACCATTTTGGAAGGCAATTTGGAATTATGCCCAAAGGGCTATAAAAGAACAGTACTTTGAAAGAGTAATACCAATATACTACACTACAATATGATACAATATCTGTATCCCAAAGAGATTTTTAAAAAAGATACCAAAGACAATGAAGTAATAAGCACTTTTAACAGTAAGTTTCTCTGATAAAAGCCTCATTTCCCAAATATATATTGAACACAGAATTGTCAGCTTTATAAAAATAGGAACCACTCTCAAATATTTACTGGCTGTGTGATTCTGGGGACATTACCTAAATTCCTTAATAATTTGTTAAATGGAGATAGTAATAGTACTTGCCCCTGAGGGTTGTTGTAAGGATGAAATAAACTAATTTGTAAAGCTCTTTGCAAAGTATAAAATACTATGTGGACACTGCTATTATTTCATCACTGTCATTATTATTGCTTTACTCTCAGAGTGGGGTTATAATAGATCAGGCAATAAGCATAAGAAATAAGCATAAAATCAGTAAGTAGTTAAAGGGTGCAGAGTATAGAGCACTGGGCTCAGAATCAAGAAGACTCATTTTCCTGAGTTTTAATCTAGCCTTAGACACTTAACTGGGTTACCCTGGGCAAGTCACTTAACCCTGTTTGCCTTAGTTCCTAATCTGTAAAATGAGCTGTAGAAGGGAATGGCAAACCATGCCAGGATCTTTGCAAGAAAACTTCAAATGAGATCACAGAGAATTGGACATGAGTGAAAATGACTGAACAACAAAAACAATAAAAGAAAGACTATGATAATAACAAAGACATAGAGAACCTGAGCTTTAAAAAAAAAAAAAAGAATCAAAATAGTAGATTTGTGAAGGTTTCACGAAGAAGGTTGCAGCTAAGCCAGACCTTAAAAGAAAAGGATTTTAATTTTTAAATTGTATTAATATCTTTTATTTTTATAAACCAGTTTACAATTCATGTCTAAATACATCCCTCTTTTTCCTTCTGTAAAATCCCTTCTTTTACAAGAAATAATTAATTAGAAGAAAGGGAGGGAAAAAAAGAACAGTTTTACAGGATCATTCAAGATGAATTTGACTGACTCTAATGGTACATACAATACCCTTCACCATAGTCCACCACCTCCAAACAAATTTGAACAGGTAGAGGCGTAGAGTTGTGTTCCTAGAATAGGGCACAGCCTGTATAAGTGCATGCAAGTGGGAAAAGGCAAGTTAAAGTCAGAGAACTCGTAATAACAGTATAATCTGCCTGGGCTGTCGGTATATGAGAGACGATGCGTGATGCTAGACTGTGGGTACCTAGAGGTGTAGACTGCGAGATGCTGACCAGTCTAACTACACGGGCCAGGTCAGAGATCCCTCTTTCAAACCACTAATCCTAATTCCGTGGGAAATTAGGTCCAAGAGAGAAAACTAAGCTGTCCTCTGCCAACTGCCTCTATGAAACTGAGGGGCTAAAGTAGGATTGCGATTTGATCTTCACACATTATTTAATTTAAATTTGAGTGTGTTGAACTACTTCTCAATGTGGCAGTGAGAATTCTTAGGTAAGTGACATTCTTTTCTCCCCATTCTTTACTTTCATGTGTTCTCTAGTTTATATAGATTCAATTTTTTTATACCATCCATATAATAAGTCCAACATTTCCCTGCCTTTCTCCTTTTTGTGGATGTCATTAGCTCTGCTCAGAGCTTCATTTCCCCATTCCTCTGTCTGCTGAAATCTTTCCTATCCTTCTAAGTCCTATTCAAATTAAATCCTGATGAATCCTAATTATCTAAGTCAATAAGGATCTTCTCCGCCTCCCAAGGATGCACATGTTGGCATGAAGTTATGAATTTAGGTATGTTAGACCTAAAGTATGAATTTGAACTCTCAAATATGATTCAGTATCCAGCACATTGCCTGGCACATAGGATGCACTTAATAAATGCTTGTTGATTGATTACATTGGAATTCTTCAAATAGTGCCCAGTCAGTGGAAATGTGTGGAATAATCATCCTGATGTCATCTGATGAAATGACAGACACGTGGAAATTTCTTTATTTCTGTGTGAAATTAACATGAAAAATATAACTCATAGCTGGCACGGGTACGTTAAGGTAGGACACAGAGTCACAGTGCAGTTTCTGACTTCCAGAATGGGCCGGTGGAAGCCCCACTGCCTGGGCTCTGACCCCGCTGCATGGTGTGATTACTTGCCTGGATGTCAGAACACGTAGACCAGATGGTCCAATCAAAAGTCAACTAGGTGTAGCATCATGGGAGATATAAGAGCCGGGACCAACAGGAATTCTGGCTCTTTTTGCTCTAGTCCTTTTCTGAATTTAAGTCTATTCCTTGGCTGGCCTTAATTTGGTCTGGCCCCATCATGTGGTCAGCTGGTCCTCCTTGTAAAATGGGCCAGGGCCAGTTGGGAATCTAGGACCAGATGAAGCAGCAACTCGGCCAGAGACTTTGGGTGGTTAGACTGGTAATATTCTTTTTTTCTTTTTATCTTTATTCATAAATACTTATAAATCTAACATAAAGTCTCCAAGCTAATTTTTAATTATAACACTCCAAAATAGTCATCATTTTCATGGATATGTATCAATCCTCCACCTCAATGCCCTCAAAGCTTGAATCTTTGAGTTTATCAAACACTAGGTTACTATGGTCATTTATTACTGTATATGGTATACTTAATATGTACCACTGATCCCCCCCCCACTCTATTTATTAGCCTGTGCCAGATTGTTTTGATGATTACAATTTTTTAATATAATTTAAGGAGGTATACAGATAGTTTAGTGGATAGAATGCTGGACCTGGGGTCTGTAAGATTTAAATTGATGTTCAGGGGCAGCTGGGTGGCTCAGTGGATTGAGAACTAGACCTAGAGATGGGAGGTCCTAGGTTCAAATCTGGTCTCAGACACTTCCCAGCTGTATGACCCTGGGCAAGTCACTTGACCCCCATTGCCTAGCCCTTACCACTCTCCTGCCTTGGAATCAATACACAGTATTGTTTTCAAGATGGAAGGTAAGAGTTTAAAAAAATTTTTAAAAATTTAATGTTCAATACTTCAAGTATTATATTTTATAAAGTTTATTATCTGACAAAATAGAACTAAGTTTTTCTACCTGCTCAAAAATCCCACTCCCCTAGCTGCCACTAGGAAGAGAGTGTGAGAGGTGGAACTCCACAATAAGTGGAATAAGTGTTCAAATAAGAGACTGTGGCTTAAATCACACAGCTTCCTTGACTGCTTATCCTGGCTTCAAAGCTGATGGGTAAAGATATTGACTGGGACTTAACTGTAATTTGAGTAATCCCTCTTCCCTCAGATAGCCAAGGATATGTTATTGATCCTTAGGGTAATGATGACAAGCACCTAAGTAAGTTTAGAATTTAATAACAACAAACTTAGGGAAAGGGTAATGGGGACTGAGGGAAAGAGGTGTGAAGGAAAGCTTATCTAAATTGCTAATGATCAGGTGTTGTCAATTGAAGGTAATCAGGTTGAGTTTATCAGCTCGAGAGATTTGTCCCCTAGGCTGCCACCTGGCCAGCCAGGCTGCTTGACCTGAACCAGATTATTTTATGGAATTGATGTTGCTTCTTCCTTGATGATCAATTGACTAGGATATAGGGCACAGCTTCACACAGCAGTTGAGGATGTGATAGTGATTAGAATTGGATGCAGGTATCCTGGATTGATTTGGCCTACCCAAGATCCCAACCAACCTCCCACCAGAAATCCCCTTCTCCAAATTGAGAGAGCTTCTTGTTCAAATTTCAGCTTTATATAGTCTGCCCTCAACTATGTCTCTTGCTGGCTCATGGCAAGCTCAGTGGCTCCAAATTCCAAACTGCTGAGTGTCAATAATCCTGCTCTCCATTTTGCATAGCAGAAATGATATCACAAGCATTATAAAATAATTCTTTGATATTTTTATAAGTGATAGGGTAAATAAAGATGAGTAACATATTTAGCAAGGCTACAGGTTATAAAACGAAACCCATACACAAATCATCAACATTTCTATATGTTAGGATAAAACCTAACAAGAAGAAAAAGAAAGAAAAATTTCATGTTAAAACCAGTGGAAATGTGCATCGGCTATGGGTGGGGGGAGAGGGGGGATGAAGGGGAAAGTAGGAGCATGAATCATGTAACCATGTTAAAAATAAATATTAATAAATGATTTAAAAAATTAAAAAAAGAAAGAAAAATTTCATTAAAATAATTTCAGTTCCCATTTTTTCTATTTTTTCATTCTTTTGACTTTAAAAATTGTTTCTCAATATCTCCTGGAGTCATTAGTTTCCACTTGCCCAATTCTAATTTTTAAGAAATGATTTTCCTCAGTAAATTTTGTACTTCTTTTCTCATTTGTCCAAATCTGTTTTTTAAGGTATTTTGGTTTTTTGATTTTGAAAAAGAATTTTTTTTAACTCTTCTAAGAATTCTTGATGGACTTATTCCAAATTTACATTTTTATTTCAAGCTTTTCTCATAATTATTTTGACATCATGATCTTCTGAATTTGTATCTTTATCTTATCTGTTACCATTGGCTTTTTTTTTTAATGGTCAGATTTTTTTTCTTTTCTATTTGATCATTTTTTTCTGACCTATTTCTTGACTCTGATCTTCATGTTAAATTCTGGCTCTATTCCTAGAGTAAGTGTGGTGCAACCCTATGTTAACCTTCAGACTTTTTCAGAGCACTGTCTTATAGTTAGTTCTGGGTGTTTAGAAGTTTTCGGTGTTTCCAAGGTGGTGTGTTGTGGGGAAAGGTGTGGTTACTGCTCTCCTGTTCTATGTTCTGGTCCTTACCCAAGAAGGGTCCTAAATCCCTTCTAACCAAAACTTATTTTGCTCCTCAGAGTCTCTTCTCCCTTTGTGACTGAAAGCCCTCCTCTCCTGCCCTGGACCTGTGAGCCAGAAGTGAGTCTAGGCAATGATTTTTGACAAACCACTTTCTATCCTATGCCCATTGCTAGAACAAGTCTTCTATAGTCTTTTTCTGACCAGCTGCCTGATCCCCTTACTATCTCTGATTTAAGAGGTCCTTCAGTTGATGCTAATGTTTCTGCTATCTCCAAGGTCCAAAGCTGGTGTTAAAACCATGTGGTCTCTAGAAAAGCCCTAAGCCAATGTCATGGACCTCTCCATCCAACCTCTAAAGTTGCCTTGGGATGAAGAAATGTCTCTGGCCTTTTGTTGGCATTGCTGATCCAGAATTCAATTTGAGTCATTATCTTAAAGTTGTTTGAAGGTGAATGTCAGGAGAGCTCAATTTCTTCCCCTTCTCCACCATCTTGGATATGTATGTAGGATATGGCTATTTAAATACTATGATGAATCCTTTGTCAAAGTGAGGAATCTATTTTTTAATATGAATAGCCACTCCTGGACTGTATTTTTAAAAATATTTTTATTTTTTTTTTAATTTTTAAAAACATTTTTCCATGTTTACGTGATTCATTTTCTCTCTCCCCTCTTCCCTCCCCCCTTGCAGAGCTGACAAGTAATTCCACTAGGTTATACAAATGTTATCACTTGATGCCTATTTCCCATATTACTCATTTTTGCAATAGAGCAATCTTTTAAAACCAAAACCTCAAATCATATATCCATATTAAACAAGTGATAAGTCATATGTTTTTCTTCCTAGTTTCTACTCCTACAGTTCTTTCTCTTGTTGTGGATAGGATTCTTTCTCATTTATGGATTGTATTAAGATGACATTTGTGAATTGATTTTCTCAAAAGAGAATCAATTGTATCTTTTTAAAAAAGATTTTAAATGTTCAAAGCCAGCCTCAGACACTTCCCAGCTATATGACCCTGGGCAAGTCACTTGACCCCCATTGCCCACCCTTACCACTCTTCCACCTAGAAGCCAATACACAGAGGTTAAGGGTTTTTTTAAAAAAAAAAAAAGATTTTAATGATCTTTTTTTTTTTAAATATCACAATCATTCATTGATATAGCTTCCTTACCCAGGAATTTATATCTGCCTACCTAAACACAGCAAAGCAGTTAAGCCAAAACAACCAACATTCTATGCCTTTAGTTCCCCCACTATACTTTTAAAAGCAGCAGGGTATGAAATATCCTTTTTGGGGATATTACACAAAAGTAGCCACCTAAAGATACTATCTAAGGATGGCTAGAGTCATATTAACTAAAAAAAAAAAAGGAGAGCTTCTGAGGTTCATCTATTCTAAAGCATTGTATTTGGTCAGGGTATTTTGCTTGGGTTTTGAAAATCAATCTACAGTACAACAGGAAACAGCAAAAGGCTTTTTCCACGTTGCCATTTATATATACTTTCATTTGAAATGATCATTTCAAAGTTCTCTCCTCTTTCTGTCATTTCAAGAGCATATACAATATTTGGAATGGTAATTGCCACTTTTTCATGAGGAAGCTTTTTATATCTAACACTCTGCACATGATAATTATGAGATGGGAACAGCACAATCAAATTAATTTTCACTTGGATAAAAATTTGAAGAGGAAAAATGCTTTTATAAAAATTATTGGAAATTATGTTTTTTCTTCTTGCAGTTATCTGTAGGCCATGATCCCATTATGGATTTTTATCTCTTTTACAAGCAATCTCCTTAATATCTCAATGGTCACAGGTAGTTTGGATTGTTCAAATCTTTTCAGGAAACACATATTCCATCAGTACTGTCACAGTCTAGAAGCCAAGAGCTTATAGACAAATGTTTTTGCCTCCTCTTGCCATGAGATGCAGAGAACAGACATAAATCTGTTTGTCCTGTTGGAGGTTTAATGAAATTGAAGGCAGTAATGGCATTTTTCAATGTCAATAAGCTCATTTTCTCTTTGAGATGGGTAATGTTGGTTTTTCGTGTGGATGTCATCAGGCGTATCTCTAATTTGTGAGTCATCTCTAATGATTTCTTTTTCTCCCCTTTATGTTGAAATATTCCAGTAACTCCTCCTTGAGAATGCCCTAAATTAAATTGTTGGGTATTCTGTCACCATAGACTATAAGAGACTATTTTATCCTCTACTCCACCCCACCAGAACCAGGGCTCAGATGAGGCAGGATAAAAGATAATAGATGCACAAAATTTAGGATTCAAATTTCACCAAGTATGACTTTTTTTTTTGGTAAATCTGGACATGATCAATTTTTTTTCAGATTTAAAAATATAATAAATTATATATATATATTAAATTTAACATGGTAACACTGGACCCTCTCCTGTTTGGGTCCACCTTAGAAACTTCCTTCTGTTTTCTTTGTATTTTTTAAAGTTACTCTTTCTTTTTATTCTTTATTCCCCTCCCAAACAACAAAAGCTCTCACTTATGAAAAAATCTGTATAATAAACCCAATAAATTTATACATTTTCCTTGTCTGAAAAAGTATGTCATTCTGAACCTAATATCAATCTGCTTCTTTTAAGAGGTGGAAAGCATGATTTTTCATCCATCTTCTGAATGTATGAGTAATACCACTACTTTGAACAGAATTCTTAAGTCTTTTCAATATTGTTTTCCTTTATGATAATGTTAATTGTTCTCCTAGTTTTGTTCATTGCATCGATTCATAAAAATATTTTTATAGAACAATATTCCATTACACTGACATAATGATTTCTTATTTATTCCTTAATCGATGGATGCTTACTTTGTTTCTAATTCTTTTGCTATAATATATGTGTTACTATAATTTTTTTATATACCTTTTGGCCTTTTCCCTCTTTCTTGATTTTTTTGAGGGAATATGACTGAAATAGTGTTGCTAGATTTTTATTTTATTTTTTATATGTTGATGCAAATTTTAGTAATCATTTTTGACATCTTAAGTTCTGACATGTTCTCTCTCTCTCCCTCTGTCCATCCATGAGAGATCAAGTGATGTGACAAAAGTAGTTTGTGTGCTATTATACAATGCATATTTCCATATTTGGCATGTAAAACAAGACACATATCACTTATATAATAAGAATTTATAGATTAAATAAAGTGAAGAATGGTATGCTTCAGTTTGCTTTCATCATCCATCAATTCCTTCTATGGAAAAAGATAGCTTTTCTTGTCCCAAAGTCCTTGGAGTTGTTCTGGATAGTTGCGTTACTGATAAGTTGTCCTTCACAGTTGATCTTCATACATTATTACTGCTACTGTGTACAACGTTCCCTTGGTTCTGTTCTCTGTACTTCGTATCACTTCATATAAGTCTTTCTAGATTTCTTTGTGGTCATAACTTCTCATGTCACACTAGTGTTTTAGATTTTAACTTCATTATTTTATAAAGAAATAGGAGTGGGGGCAACTGGGTAGCTCAGTGGATTGAGAGCCAGGCCTAAAGACGGGGTGGGGGGGGTCCTAGGTTCAAATCTGGTCTCAGATACTTCCCAACTGTGTGACCCTGGGCAAGTCACTTGACCCCCATTGCCCAGCCCTTACCGCTATTCTGCCTTAGAGCCAATACACAGTATTGACTCCAAGATGGAAGGTAAGGGTTTTAAAAAAAATGAAATAGGAGTTTCAGACAGCTAGATGACTTGTGCAAGAAGACACCACTAGAAAATCATTCAATCCAGTGTGTTTTCCTTTGAAATCAATGACAAAGAGGGGACATCACAGCCACATCTTTCTTTCTTTACAGAGGAGGAAGATGATCTGCCAAATGTTTTTGGGTTCCTCTATTTCTCTTCCCACTCATACCCAGTTACTAGTGTTTTCTCCCACCTCAATCTTTTTTTCCTTATCTGTATATATGCTTCAACCCTTAAGAAAAATATAATCTTTTATATTTATATGAGGGCAAGGATAATTTCTTGAATTTCTTTGAATCTCCAGGACCTAATACAGTGCTCTGCACATAATAAGCACTTTATAAAATACTTGTTTGCTTGCAACAGATTGGGTCCTAAAACTCTTTGGCAGCATGGGAAAATGGGAAAGATACAGGAAGGCAGGTTAAGATCTTGGTCCTGAATATGTATACCTCTATGATCTTGTGACATTCGTTTCCCTTTGCTAGCTCTCAGTTTCCTACCCAGTAAAATTTAAAGTTTGGATTAGATCAGTGGTTCTCAAACTTTTTTGGCCTACCGCCCCCTTTGCAGAAAAAAATATTACTTAGCCCCCTGGAAATTAATTTTTAAAATTTTAATAGCAATTAATGGGAAAGATAAATGCACCTGTGGTCATCACTGCCTTCCTGGATCGCTGCAGCACCCACCAGGGGGCGGTAGCACCCACTTTGGGAATCAGTGGATTAGATGATCAAAATTGTACTTATTTTTTATAGGAAATTTTGTTGAAGAGTTTAAAGACAATGAGAGATTAAACAAAATGTCTCTCATTTTCAGACACATTGACCTCTGTTTGAACCCAACCATTAGAATTCATCTATATTTCCTCATGTCCTAAATCAGTGGGTGCCATCTGTTGTGCAAGACCCCAAGGCTGAGCTGGTTTCCAGACAAAGAATTCAATTATATAAAAAAGTACTTCTCCGGACTACCTTAATAAAACTTCTATGCAGATGAAACTCATTGTGACCTCTTACTAACCCATTAAGGATTCCCTTTATTTTACTGTTAAAAGCATAAATTCCCCCTTATTTTTCTTTAAGATTTTAGCAAAATTATTTTTACAATTGCATTGTGTATCTCATTGACCTGGTATTTCCCACAAACCCTGAAAAATCTAAAAATTATCCCCATTTTACAGACAAGAAAACTGGATCTGGATATTAAGTGACTTTCCCAGAAAATAGAGCTAATAAGTATCTGAAACAGAGACTGAATTTAGTTCTTCTAATACTAAACTCAGTGATTTTACTCTGTCTTTCTATTTTGGAATTTAAATACTTTAGAGTCTTCCCTTCTATACAACCTCATTTTACAGATGAGAAACTTGAGGATCAGAGAGTTAAGTGATGTAATCAAAATTACAAAGTGAGAAAAGGATGAAGATAAGACTTATGTCTTTTAGCTCCAGGTATGTGCTTTTTCCATTTTACCATATTTCCTTTCAGAGAGATATGGAACAGAAAAGTGTTCTCTTCTTTAGTAACAGGATATACTACAAATTCTGCCCTCTGAATGTA
The DNA here is from genome assembly GCF_016433145.1 of Gracilinanus agilis. Classification (NCBI taxonomy): domain Eukaryota; kingdom Metazoa; phylum Chordata; class Mammalia; order Didelphimorphia; family Didelphidae; genus Gracilinanus; species Gracilinanus agilis. Next base: position 294,202,845 of record NC_058132.1, read on the forward strand.
TGCGTGCATGTGTGTGTGTGACAGAGAAAATGATAGACAGAGAAACACAGAAATACTCCAAAAGAGACAGAGATTGAGCATGTGTATCATTGGTAGAGGGAAAGTACCTCAAATTTCAAAGGCAGTCATGATGTCATAGATATGGAGCTAGAGGTGAAGTCAGAAAGACTTCAAATTCAATCACTTTCATTGTGGACAAGTGCCATTTAACTTCCCAGTGTGCCAGGTAGCTCTCTATGAAAATAATTTTCCCAAAAAAGGTATCCATGAGTATTGATATGTTGATTTTGTTATACCATGAATTCATCTGTCTGGGCTACCAAAAAAAAAAAAAAAGATGATCTAAATCTCTAATAACTAGAGAAATGTAAATCAAAACAACTCCGAGGTATCACCTCACACCTAGCAGATTGGCTAAAATGACAACAGGGGAGAGTAATGAATGTTGGAGGGGATGTGGCAAAATTGGGACATTAATGCATTGCTGGTGGAGTTGTGAAATGATACAACCATTCTGGATGGCAATTTTGAACTATGCCCAAAGGGTTTTAAAAGACTATGTGCCTTTGATCCAGCCATAGCACTGCTTGGATTATACCCCAAAGAGATAATAAGGAAAAAGACTTGTACAAAAATATTTATAGCTATGCTCTATGTGGGGGCAAAAAATTGGAAAATGAGAGAATGTCCTTCGATTGGGGAATGGCTGAAAAAATTGTGGTATCTGTTGGTGATGGAATACTATTGTGCTCAAAGGAATAAAGAACTGGAAGAATTCCATGTGAACTGGAAAGACCTCCAGGAATTGATGCAGAGTGAAAGGAGCAGATTCAGGAGAACATTGTACACAGAGGCTGATACACTGTGGTACAATCAAATGTAATGGACTCCTGTACTAGCAGCAATACAAGGATGCAGAGCAAGGCTGAGGGACTTATGAGAAAGAAAACTAGCCACATTCAGAGGAAGAACTGTGGGAGGAGAAACACAGAAGAAAAACAATTGCTTGAACACATAGTCTGATGGGGATGTTATTGGGGAAGTAGACACTAAATGATAACTCTAGTCCAACTATCAATAATATGGAATTAGGTCTTGATCAATGATACATGTAAAACCCAGTGGAATTGTGTGTCAGCTAAGGGGGTTTAGGGGACTTTGGGGGAAAGGGAAAGAACATAAAATATGTAACTATGGGAAAACATTCAAAATAAAAATTAATAAAATAAAATAAAATCACCCTAGGCAAAACAAACAAATAAATAAAAGATGAAAAAAACAACAATGGAAATGAACCTATTCCAATATCGAATTGTCAAATGAATGTTACATATTCTGGTAGCAGAAGGTGTCATAGAAAGAATAATCTCTAAACTATATAAACAAATTAATTCTTTGTTATTAGAAAATTCCAGTAGCCAGGTACTGAGGTTTCTGGTCTAGAAAACCCCCCAAAAGAATAAAAATATTAGCCTTATGCCTCTGGCTTTGATTCTTGTCTTCAAATTTCTACTTGCCTATTTTATGATTCCTTGTTATTTTAATGAAGTGCTAGGAGCAACCCACCAAGCTTCCAGAACCTTAAAAAGGCCAGCCCTTTTGCCTATGTCTCCTGTAATTTTAATTATGGTTTTTTGACTTTTTTATATTTGAGATCTATGAAGGCATATATTTTTATCTGGCAGACCATAGGCAGAAAAGGAGTCACAGAGAAAGTAAATCCTTTCCCCAGTCACAGAACTCAGTCAAGCTAGATGAGAAAACAGTCACCCCAGGCATAGAATTTAGATCTGGAACTGAGTCCACATCAACTCCCTCATTGTTCTTTGAATATTGATAGAGTCTATAACTATGCCTGTCTTTATACCCTCCATTCCTTCATTTTTTAAAAAAATTGAGGTATAAGCAAATGATTTTTCAATTTACTTGAAAGATAAAAAGATGACATCAATACACATGTCATTCCAGTGAGATTAGAAACATATTTTAAAACAAGGCATAATTACCCAGAGATGTGAGCAACAAAATGTATGCATTAGAGTTGTAATCTATTTTCCATAATATAAATGAGGAAGTTTCCATTTGCAGCTAGAGAAGAAACACACTCATTAACAACAAAAATGGATTGCTTTTGTGGAGGCAATTTGATTTTAAAGGCATGTAGGGATCAATATTAAAGATATGTCAAAGAAAGGAAGATCTCAAGAATTGTAAAAACTCGCAGATGATTTTCAGTATTATAAAAAGTGCCTGAGAAGACATTAGCCATATGCCTACTCTCTTATCATTATAAAGTCATTATGAAAGTGGTCTTTGTACACATAGATGGTATCCTTGATTTTTAAAAAATGAGTAGATTAGATGCAGTCTTTTATAGATGATTTTCTATAACTCTCCACATGTTTAATCATACAATCGAGGCATGTGAAGAATTTAGTAATTCCTTATGTCTAATTATTTCTTGTTGACTATAAGAATCACAAGTTAGTTATCTTAAAAGAAAGTGGTGTAACATTAACCTCAGTGGGGCCCCTAAGAGCTAGCCCTTTGCTTACAGCTATGATTTTGATTTCAGATGTCACTCATGATTGGCAGAGAACACTAAGAATGTCTGTGTAAGGGACTTACTGAGTTGCTGGCTACACACACACACACACACACACACACACACACACACACACACTTCATGAAAGATATGTGGGCAGAGTACACTCCAGGGAGGTGAGGGAGAAAGAGATAGACTTTGAAATGGTAGAAACGTGTAGGAAAATGGTCCCATCCTGTCTCTGGTCTTGCTTGAAATTCTAAAGGCTGCCAGAAAGACTCCTCTGGGTGTGATTGTTCTCTCTTTCTTAGTCTAAGCTGAGACCTTATCTTGTTCCCAGCAGAAGAGCTCATTCATTCTTATGCATTCTACTCTATTCTGTATAATTTTTTTCTAATTTCCATTTACAGTTTTCCTTGGATAAATAGATTTACTTAACATTTGCTATCTGTGATGGTCTTTTGTATAACCTACTATACTGATAAGTGTAAGCTGAGGGCTAAGGTCTTCCTTAAGAATGATAAGAGAAGAGGTTTTTGTTCTGACTCTAACCCCTGCATTAATTATAATTGCAATGGGCATATAGATACAGTTCTTATCTGATGTACTTCTCAGAGATTGGAGGAAAGAGTACTTTGCCTCAGCAGGACCCTTTGGCCTGCCCCTCCCCAAAGATAACTTGCTGATGGTGCTGGTAAGACCCTAGACTATTCTTCTTTCCATAAAGGTGGGTCGGACCTCAGAACATATCTCCCTGTTTCACCAGAGAGCCATGCTTATATATTTAGATAACCCTGGTGGGCATATATATTATAATCACATAGATAGTGATCTTTCAAAAATACAGAGGGGGCAGCTGGGTAGCTCAGTGGATGAGAGCCAGGCCTAGAGACAGGAGGTCCTGGGTTCAAATCCGGCCTCGGACACTTCCCAGCTGTGTGACCCTGGGCAAGTCACTTGACCCCCATTGCCTACCCTTACCACTCTTCTGCCTTGGCAAGACAGAAGGTAAGGGTTTTAAAAAAAATACAAACAGAACACTGACAAGCAAGGGAAAACTTTACAAATGCATTTTATCTAATGGTATACACATCTTCCTCTGGTATTGAAAATTTCCCAAATAGGGATTTTGCCTTTGTGATTCTATATAACATGTGGCAGTTTTAAAAAATTATAGTGAGAGGTTTATACATGCGTAGTTTATGGGAATTCTAAAGGGGCTCTCTTGGCCAGAGGTGTAGTTATAAGACTGTATTTACAGATGAGTTATTTAAACTTTCTATGAATTGGGGACAATCTTACAGTTGCCTCTAAGGTATTAAATAGCCATCATAATATAGAGACATTCTCTAGATGCTTCTGTTTCAAACTCCACGGCATTAGCTTTGTTGAGATTCAGAATACTGTAGGGTTACCTAAGAGATAAAATTTATCTATCTACACAAGGGAAAAAATTGGATCTCACACGAACACTCAATCCTTAAGAGTGATGAGAGAAGCGATTTGATTTTTTTCTGAATCATCCTATATCACTAATAATTGCTGTATATAAAAACTGTATATAAAAACTGTATATAAATACACACACACACACACATATATATATATATATATATACACATAAATCATTATTTATTTCCAATGAGAAAATTTACATGCAATTGGATGGGAAATTCACTTGTTTTGTTTTGTTTTTCCCATCAGTCAGATATCACAAATGGAGCAGGAATTGAGTCCAGAATTGAATATTAGGAGATCAGGCTGAATCTAATTTGGGAAAATGTTCAACATTTTAAATGATCCTAAAATATGTGATGCTCCTAAAGCCCTGAAACTCCTCAAGTGATTCTGTAGGGATATTAATTGGAGAACATTTTGGATTTAGAAAAATAAAAATTGAAAGGGATCCAAAGTGCAAAGTAGAGAGGCTTATTTGCTTATAAAAGGATTATATATTCCCAATAGTCTCTTATGCCTCAGAACTAGTATAAAAGGATATATACTTTTTTTGGTGATGCAAGAATGTTAGTAGAGTTTTACAGCTTTTTTTGTTTTCTTATTAGATTTCAAGTGCCTTCTTGGGGTTTATCTGAGTTTTAAAAATATGTTTTTAGGCTCAGCTGTTGGGTCAACTATATAATACTTTTCATTACTATAACTAATACTACCAGGTGTATATAGGCTGTATAGATAAGACTAGAGTCTCTGGTGAGAAGATCTGCCTAGTTATTTTTTCAAAGCTGCCTTTCTCCTTTAGTGTCTACTCACCATCTAGCTCTTACTTGTGGCTTCAAGAAGCTATAACATACAGAGTGGCCATATTGATAAAAAATATTTTGGCAGATAGGCTAAACCAGGTGAGGGTAACCTACAGACCTCAAACCCATTGATGAATTGTTGGGATTTTTACTCCAAGCATGTGAAAATTAACCTAACAAATAGGTGGACATGAACAATTCATTCCAATGGGCCTTGAAAGTGGTGGAAACAGGTGCTGTGAAGCACTTAGACCATGGTTAGACATGCAAGATGTCAAAGACATCCACTACATTTGGAATCATTGCTAGTTATCTTAACTTCTCTCTCACTACTAGACTTTAATGACTAGAAGAGACAGTGAGGCTGACTGCTTCATGCAATTCTGTCTCACTTAAATCCAATTAATGCATGTGCCAAAAGTCTTCACCCATACCATTTTACCATTTATCATTTTACTATTTTACTCTCTCATTTTATTTCTACTTCAAAGTCCTGTGGAAACAATCAAATGATGAAGCAGTAGATGTGGAAACACTGGGAACTGTAATCACAATCCTATATATAAAAAAATTGTCCTAAAATTATCTATTTCACCCAACCTAACTGCAGCCTACTTACCATGGCAGGTGAGTGCGAAGAGCCCGCTCTTTGCTTGGTTGGGTCTCTGGAGGTAGGATGGCGTGGCGAAGAATGAAATGAAAACGAGCCAGAGTGCAAGTCAAATTGCAGAGGCTGTTCCTTCTTGTGCCATCTGCTGATTTTAATTTTTATACCCTCTTTTCTTTATGATCTCATACAGGTTTTTATTCTTCCCATACATTCAAAATCACATATTAACTTTTGAAACATCACAAGATTGACATTTACTAATTATCTTACTGTGGTTAAACAAAGAAGTAAGCTTGTCAAGTATTATTCATTACGGGGTGGCTTAGTTAGAACTTATTATTTTCAGCCATCCATAAGGTACAAGTACATCAGTTCCTAGCTAAGCATAATAGTTAATTATATTTTAACTAATTATATTATGTATATAGTTACGTTATATTATTCATTCTCATCATCAATCAAGGAGATAGTTATGGTAGTTGATTACATCCAATAAGATACAATAATATCAGTCTGGTCCAATATTTTGTTCCCATGGTGTTCTTTCAGTTATAGGATCACTAAGAATACAGTTCTGCTAGGGTGATTTTGTGCTAATTTATCATTGCCTTAATTTCTTTGTGTTTCACTGTTTCTTTGGTCTGTAGGAGTTTGGAATCAAACCCAGGCCAGGTATTTTCTTGCTGGGAACTTTAGAAACTTGTATTAAGTCACTAACTGCTGGTCCCTTGCTAGTCTGATCAGTGATAAGGATATCATCCTGAAGACCTGGACTTAACATTTCCATAGTGTTCTCAACAGACTGTCATCAACCAATGCTGAAGCAATTGACTGAATATTTCAAGGCTATATTTGAATACCTTTAGGCTCCTTTCGTGTGACAAAGCATCTGGTGCTGATTCCATTCCAGGAGAGATTTAGAAGGAAGGGGGCCCATTGCTCACATGAAAGTTCACTGAAATCTTCTTAGCAAAAGGAGGTTATCCCCCCAGGAAATCAAAAGATTTCTACATTGTCCATCTCTATAGAGGAAAATAAAATAAATTTCCCTGTGAATATTACAGGGAGATCCTTCACTTAGTCAATGATGGAAATATTCTTTCCAGAGTCATTTTTAATAGGCTGATCCTTCACTGAGAAGATGGGCATCTACCTGAGAGCTAAAGTGACTTCAGAAAGGGCTGAGGAAAGATTGATATGGTGTTCATTGTCTGACAACTCCAGGAGAAATGCCAGGAGGAGAACAGAGGAATGCATGAAAATATTCATTGAGAGGGTGCATAGAGAATATGTATAAACTAGAGGTACTAACATTTGGAGCCTGAGAAAAGTCTACTGTGGAATGTAGAATTAGAGCTGAAGGGAGAAGGAAAAACACTCCAGGAATGGGAGAGAGTTCAAAGGCATGGAGATAGGAGATGCAATGTGAGGGAAGAGTAGTAAGTGGTTCAGGATGAGAGAACCAAAGTATTTAGTGAAGAATAATATATAAGAACATTGCAAAAGTAGATGGGGTACAGATTGTGCAGAACTTTGTATGCCAAAAGTATTTGATCCTAAAGTTAATAGGATGTCATAGAGAGGGTTTTACTGAGTAGGAGGGTGACAAGGTAAAACCTAAACTTTACAAAAATCAATTTGGCAGATGAATGGAAGATAGGTTGGAGAGGAGAAAACAAATAGTCCAGGAAAGAAGCTCTGAGGATCCCAGTTAGGGTTATGGTTTCATGAGTGGCAAGAAAGACATAAATGAGGTTGAGATGATTGGATATGTGGGGTGAGTGAAAGTGAGGTGTTGATATCACTAAGATTTTTGACTGGGGGGACTAGAAGGATGCTGGTGCCTTTGATGGAAACAGGAAAATTTAGCAAGGAGGTAGGTTTGAATAGCTATGAGTTCTGTTTCAAACATGTTGAGTTTTAAATGCCTGTGGGAATTCAGTTTGAAATATATAAAGGCAGTCCATGCAGTGGAGCTTAAGGGAGAGAATAGAGCTAGATACTTAGTCCTGGAATCCTTAGAACAGAGATGATAACTGAACCTATGGAGGCTGGTGAGATCAAGTTAGGTTGTTTAGCAAGAAAAGAGAAGGGCACTGGGAAAGAGCCCCCCCCCCCCTTAATGAGTGTGAAATGATTGAAGATTCAGCAAAGGAGAAAAAGGAACAGTAAGACAGAATCAAGAGAAAGTCATGTTATGATAACCCAAAGAGTAGAGAGCATTAAGGATGAGAATATGTTAAGTAGTGTCAAATACTGCAAAGAGGTAAAGGATGATATAAGAGCCCCATAGAATTGACAAATAGGAAGATTTTTACTCCAAACAACACCCTTCAGATGCTCACTATGCTAATTCTCTTTCTCCTCCTAACAAAAATAAATATTTGATATTGCAATGGATCTATAATCGTATTAAGAAGGATATTATTACCTCCAATAGTACATATTGCCATATTTCAACTCATCCACATCTGCCTGTATTGTTCGATACTCATTCTCTTCCTTTTTTATGTTAGCCTCAGGAGTCTTGTCAATGTGTTTGGGCCCTTCCTTATGTTTGTTTGACATTGTAGGGATACTAATGAAATATTTAGACTATTAATCAATTATATCCTTCTCTTGTTATGTAACCAGTTCATCATTTCCCCCCTCTGGTCATAGATTGTTTTTTATTTTATCCTTTTTTTTGCCTTTCCTCCAGTCTACTAATGTCCACCATCTGCCTCTCAATTGGCTTTTGAATCATCCTGAACTTCAATTCTTCAGAGAATTTAGTATTCTATAAGTTTCACTCATATACCACCTAGAAAGCATTGATATTAAAAGGATGGGTTTTCTCTTCTTGAAGGTTGGTAAATAAAATAATTATACAGTTTCCTACAGTGAATTCAACACATTTTTCTTTTGCTATTCAATTCTTCCCATAGCACATTATCTATTTGAATTTTATGTAAGCAAGTTTTATAAGTTTGGAAGGGCAATGTCCAACCGTGACCGAGGCAAAAGTTGAAAGATTGCAGAGAATAAAGGAAAGAAATCTAGAAAAGTAAAGAGGAAGCCTTGAGATGCAAAGTAAACACTACTCACTAGAAACACCAGAAAACTTAAATATCTTATTTAGTTATTAAGAGGCCAATAAGGCAATGAGCCACATTTCCAGGACATGAACTGTATTCACACACTGGTCCTCACTGACTTATTTACATTAGATAACCAAGTAGTACATAAGAGAGATGAAAAATTCTGATCACACGAAGTTGACTTCCCAAATTTTTGATTCTGGACTATTTTATTAAAATCTCCTGAGGACTTCTTCTTGTAAGTATTCCTCTTTTCTGATACAGAAACTTCCCCATGCACCAGTCAAATTTCTCTTACTGGGGGGTAGGAACTCCAACTTTAATGTCATTTTCACTTCCTCAGAGATTATATCCATATTTGTGATGTGATGTTTCTAACGTCCTTTATAGGGGAAAGATTTTTTTTATTAAAAATTATTATAGATCTTTTCTATCTTTGGATCTCTAGTCAAGATTTCTTTTTCTTTTTCAACCCTGGTCTCTTTCAGTATAAATTATAAGACAGAAGATTGGCAAGGGCTAGGCAATTGGGGTTTAATGACTTGTTCAGGGTCACAGCTGGCAAGTATCTGAGGCTGAATTTGAATCCATTTCCTCCCAACTGTAGGCCTGGTGTTCTATCTGTTTTGTCATCTAGTTGTTCCTCTAAGGAAGCTTTCTTTAAACTTGTTTGCCCCCCTCTGTTCCTTGGAATTTCATGAGGTGACATTGCTCATGAATTTCCACCATCCATATGATGTTATAAATGAATTAATGTTCTAAACTGATGTCGTTCTTGGTTTCTACTCTCAGGAAACTAAGGAAATGACAGTTCCATTTATATTAAACTATAAACAATGATAAGGGCTAATATTTTTGCATTGAAAGTCATTTGCATTTTATTTAAAAAATGATAAGGTTTAAGCCAAAGGAACAGGATTTCAAGCATCAACAATCTAGAAGATGAGGTATTATTTAGTGACCCTTCTTTACTTGGCATCTCTAAACTATAACTGATAGATCAATGTTTACTCTTTTAATTTATTAGACCTCTTAGGTAGAAAAATACAGTTAAGCCTTTGACATGAAAAAAAAAAACAACAAAAAACACTGGGCATATAGTACTCTGTGTTCTGGCTTTAGGTAACATGGAGGCATACTGGAAAGGATTCGGTCCCAGGAAGAGACATTATGCTGACAGGGTTTGGAGAGGAAGAGAAGAAGCTGGAAAGTTTGTGAGAGAGTGGAATAAGAATCATAATTTTTGAGTGAGAAGAGACATTAGGGTTCATTTATTCTAATTTCTTTAAATGAAAAAGAAACTAAAGCCCAAAGAAACTCAAACAAAGCCACATAGGGACAATAGTTCGTGCCAGAATAAGAACCTAGGTCACTTGTCTTCAGGTCTGGTGATTTTTTGTAAGTAATGACATCTTTTCAGCATTTTTTACTTTGGGGTTATAGATTTAAAAACACTGGTGTGACAAAATAAGCCTCCAAATGCCACATAAAGCTCAAACTTTTCTTGGGTTCCTTTATTGTTCAGCTAGGCATACAAGTCTTAATTCTCTGACAACTTAGAAATTTGGACAGGTTGTACAGATTTTTAAAAAAAGACTTCAAAAACATGACTGGTGATAAGTTGTATCTTTATTATGTGAAGACTAGTTTGAGTAAGTTAAGAGACATTTATCACTCAATTTGTCATAGAGTAACAAATTAATTTTTTTTATTATAGCAATTCTTGATAACTTTAGCTCAGTCACAGAAAGATTGCTATTGGTGTTATTGGAAGAAATACTCATCTTAACAAAATTATAGATCCTTGAAGTATAGAAAATATATCTAATGTGAAAGTAATTGTTGAGGATTTTAGTGACACCCTCTGCTTCAGTTGTGAATGACCGTAGATAGATCAGATAGTAAAATTATTAACTGAGCTTAAATCCTGAGAGCAAAATTCAAGATGTGAAATCCAGTCACTATATCATTCACTGTCAATTAGGTACATTAATTATTTTAAGGAAAATAGACATTTTGATTTTCAAAAATGATTGGATGAAAAATAAACATTCTACTAGCACTGTAAGTATTAAATTTTCTATTTGTTGTTATACACTTGGAGACATTAGGCCGACTTTAGTCTTTTGTCAAGTAAACAATCAATAAAGAAGCATGTATTGTTATATAAATAAAGGGTACAAGGGAGATATGGATGTATAATGATGGTAATGATGTGTATCTGTCTATAATCTCCTCAGCTGCAGTTGGTGGGAGGAACACCTACTCCTATCACCCTGACTGCTGCTGTAAGTTATCCCCTTCTCTCTAACAGGTTTGGTTGAGAAGCTGTTAGGGATTCTTTAACAGCTGCCCAAGTAAGGACCCTTGAAAGGTTGGAAAGATAGGTAACCTTTCCAGGCCCAACCTGGGGTTGGATAAATTGGTATTGGCTATTGATCTACCCTGACTGCATTTAACTCCCTTCCCAAGGGCTGTGATAGAAAGACCACTCAGGAAGGTACTTGTTGTTGAACACTCTTTTATCTATAAGTAGGGAAAGGATAACAAGGTCAAGGATTGGGGATTGGAAACCCTATTGATCTATTATCTATTGGACTAATTAACAATCAGGCCTGAAGGTTATTAATCTGGTGGAGGCTGGAGATTTAACTCTCTCCCTCTATCTCTGGCTGGACCAGGCCACAGCCAAGCCAGAGAATAGGGAAGGCTATTGCTACAGATGTATTGATGGTCTTTATTCTCTCAGCTCTCTCACTATTAGTGTTGATGATTCACTAGTTCTCACAGTCTATCAGGAAACAGATTCAGGCTTATTCCTATCCTTTTCTTCTTAAACCACCCTTTCTACTCTTCAAACCACCCTTCAGCCACCCACTCCCAGATTGAACCACAGAGGTTGGCAGAGATCTGTGATCTCTAGTTCTTAGCCTCCTAGTCTAGAGACTTCCCTCCAAAGTGGCTGTGAGGGATATATATAGGGTGGGGCCAACAGGCATTTGCCCCTGGCTCATGGCACCTGGGAACATTCTGAGTCTCTCAACTGCCATCCCTGTCAGTCAAGGTGGCATCCATCTCTTCCCAGATTACTGAATATAACAGTATTAAGTACCTATTCTATACCAGGCACTGTACGAGGCTTTAAGGATAGATACACAGATATAAATGAAATAGTCACTGCCCTGAAGGAACCATTATTATATTACAGGAGACTCCATATAAACATCTGGATACATACAAAAAAAATTTAAAAAGTATAATAGTGCATGGGTCAAAGAGGGTTCATTCCTAAGGACATGAACAGAGAAGTCATTTTCCAAGGCATTAACTGCCAATGCAAGACGTAGTACTTTGAGTGCCAATTTCCATCCATAAGTGACTTAAGGACTGGTGCTGTTTGGTGAGGAGTAATTTTCAACCTGGCTCTAAAATAAGAAAGATTAATGACAGAGCCAGAACTGAGTTCTCATGAAAAGAATCAATTCTCCCCTCCCTTGTCCTTTTCTGTGCTGTAATCTTTCCTGGTTGTTTTTAAGGGATAAAGAATTGCTGTTGGCCACCCTGAGGAGAGAGTAGCTTTGGCTGCCTTATTTCCCCAGACAGCCACCATATGTCCCTGAGGCCATGATGCCTGCTCCTTAGGTGAATGAATATCTAGGGATAAAATGAAACTAGTTATGGCCTTAAGAGCTTTGAAAAGTAGAAAAGCAATGAGAGATCCCCTGAGGAACCCAGACTGGTGGCACCAGCGCATCTGAGCAAAGAGTAACTCATCCATTAGCTACATCACGCCCAGAAGTGAACTCAATAAGAGGAAAAGACTCCCAGTTCCAGAAAGTACTATATGCGTGGGTTTGGTGGGGTTTTGGGGGGGATTTTTTGTACTTTTCACTTTAGGTTTAGACTCACTTTTCTCAGGAATCACATGTGCACAGAATGAAAAATGTATTCCCTATTTTGAAGGAAAGTTTTTATATTTCTGTCTATGCTATCCCTTATTAATATATATTCTTTATGTCAGTTGTTTAAATGATTTTGAGGAAATATTAGCTGATTAAATGATTTTTGGGAAGCACATTAGATGGAATATCATGAATGACTGTTTTATAAGTCAGCTAGGTGGCATAGTGAATAGAATGTTGTATTTGAAGTTGAGTCCTGAGTTCAAATCCTGATTCAGACACTCAATAACTATATTATTACCTAGGACATGCAAATCCACTAATTTTCAATTTTCTCTTCTATAAAATATAGATCCAATAGACCAACCTCGTAGAATTGTTGTGAGACTTAAAGAAGGTTACATATATAAAGTGTTTCATTCACTTCAAAGTACTCTATAAATGCTAGCTATTATTCTCAAACTGTAATCCCTCAAAGTTCCCCCTAGGATGCCAAGAAGGATCTTCTGGGGTCTCAGTTTATCAGTGTTTGTGGGACTTGAAATAATGAGTTCAAAAGGGATGATTCAAAAGTATGATAAGTGTTGTAACAAGGATATAGAGTTGGTCTTGAAGCCAAGTGGACTTGGGTTTGAATGATGCCTCTGACATGCTATGTAATCCCAAGCAAGTCACTTAATTTCTTGGTGTTCTAGATTACTCTCTAAAAATATAAATTAGGGAGGCAGCTAGGTGGCTCAGTGGATTGAGAGCCAGGTCTAGAGATGGGAGGTCCTAGGTTCAAATCTGGCCACAGATACTTCCTAGCTGTGTGACCCTGGGCAAGTCACTTGACCCCCATTGCCTACCCTTACCACTCTTCTGCCTTGGAGCCAATACACAGTATTGACTCCAAGATGGAAGGTAAGGGTTTAAAAATAAAATAAAATAAATAAAATATAAAAATATAAATTAGAAAGAATGTGCTTCTCTATAGCAATAGAAAGAATTTCTTCATCTGGGAGTGCTCTATATCAATGAAATAACAATTCCAGGCCCTATCTCTAATCATTTAAGACAATTTTCCGACTAAAGAAGATGAAAAATTAAATATTCAAATATTTTGATATTAAGATTATATACTATCATGCAAATTTAATTTTTTTTATAGTTAACTGATTCTATGAGTTATTTGGACCTTGTATTTATTTTGTACATTTCCTTTGTCCTCTCAACATCAATTACTCTGCATTTATTTTGGCCAGCTCATTCTATATTTTAGTCATATTCTCTGATTAAGTAATATCCTTTTGAGCTCTGCTACATTTTCCAAGGTGCTGGACAGTTCCCTACCTCCCACATCCAGAGAGACCTTTTCTCTAATCTAAGGTATCATTCATATATATCCATCAAGAATTGGATCCAGCAATGACTGATGCAAACTCATGTTGAATTCTTTTGTAATGACACCAATCTAATAATTTTCTATCTTGGCATAGTTTCTCATTTGTCTTGGCTTTTTTTTTATTCCAATTATTAGTGAGTATATCCTGTAGGATAGAGTCAACAATAGTTGTTTGTTCCCAAGGAGTTTCTGGATGACTCCAACATTGAATCATCTAACAAATCCAGATAAGGGCAAATTTCCAGCTGAATATGTGAAGCCAAAGATTAATTTCCCTCCTACATACAGGGCACATAGAACTATTTCTCCAGAACTAGACCTCATTTTTCCTTTGCTTATGAAATGATAAGCAGGTATCCTTTTTGGAGACTGTAATGTTATTGGGTTGTTTATTTTCATCAGGCATATATTTCTGATTTCCTCTGAAGTTTACTGGAACAGCCTACTGTACATTCCTCAGGATAATTCATATCTAGAACATGAATTTGAAAACCTTTGCACTCCCTTCTTGGCAGGGAAAAATGCTGACTCGTACACCGCTCCTTGTCAGCTGTGCTTAACTTCATATTGCAGTTTAGTAGTTTCTTCCCAAAACAAAGACATGAATTAGCTAGAACAGACATAAGATGTAAGAGGTGTGTTGCCATATATAGGAATTTTAAATTACCTTTAAATAATACACAAGATGCAACATGAGACTGAGAAGAATAGATGGCAAAAGAACTTATCTATGCACAACTTCCTGAATTTTCAAATGGCAAAAAAAGAAGCAGAAATGATTTGGTGAGAATATGTTAAGTTAAAGATGAAAACTGCATCCATGTTTTCAGCAGACTTTGGTAAAGTAGTCTGCCTCCAGGTCATTCAGACCAGAGGATAATTCCCTCATTATTAGTCTGTAATCTTAATCAAGTCATCTGATATGTAATATTAGAGCCCAGCCTCTTCAGACCATTTAAATTTCCACCAAAAAAAAAAAAGGAGGGGAGAAAATTTTAAGAAACTAGGACTGCAGAATCAGGATTTAAAAAAATCCTATAGGGGGCAGCTGGGTAGCTCAGTGGATTGAGAGCCAGGCCTAGAGACAGAAGGTCCTAGGTTCAAATCCGGCCTCAGCCACTTCCCAGCTGTGTGACCCTGGGCAAGTCACTTGACCCCCATTGCCTACCCTTACCACTCTTCTGCCTTAGAGCCAATACACAGTATTGACTCCAAGACGGAAAGTAAGGGTTTAAAAAAAAATCCTATAATTCGATATGGAGGCAATATGAAAAGGAAATTCATTGTTTCAGTTAGAGAGACAATTGGGAAGCAATGCCAGATTAAATTTACCTATTTATTTTTTCATTCAAAATTGATAAACACAACTCAGATTTACCAGGACTTTGCATAATCATAATTTATTGAAATAGAAACAAAAGATATAGCAAGGTAACATGTGCAATGAACCAGTGTTTATATTAAGAAAAATGAAAGATTTATTGCTAGAAAGAAGATAGTGTAATGTGAATAGAAAATAGTGAGAAGACAGAACCCCTAATTCACTTTGCTCAGAAAAAGGAATTCATCTATAAACTAGAAAGGGTCCAGAAAATAAAATCATTAGTCACTAGATTGATTTATTAAATGCCTACTACATACTAGGCTGAATCAATGTAATAGTGGATAGAAAGGGAACTTCAAAGTCAGAAAGATTTGAGTTCAAAATCTACTTTTTTAAAAAATTAATCCTTACCTTCCATCTTGGAGTCAATACTGTGTATTGGCTCCAAGGCAGAAGAGTGGTAAGGGTTAGGCAATGGGGGTTAAGTGACTTGCCCAGGGTCACACAACTGGGCAAAATCTACTTTTGATATATACTGGTTGTGAAACCCTGGGCACATCTCCTAATTTTTCTGTGCTATAAGCAACTCCCCAAGTCTATCAGTTGCAGATAAGGTGCTTTCATTGGAAGTAGCAATCATTTGTACCTGTGAAATTGCAAGTCTAGATCCTATCCCTATCACTAACCCATGTACAAGACATTATTCTAGGCACTAAGGATGCCAAGACAAAAGTAAAAGACCGTAAGCTCAAGGACTTTACATTCCATCAAGGGAGAAAGTATACTTCTGTAGATATATACACAAGATATACATGGTGATTTGAATGTGGGAGGGCATTCTAATTCTGGGAGAATCAGGAAAAGTCTCATATAGAAGGTAAGATTTAAATGAGTTTGGAAGGAGAATAGATATCTTAAGAGACAAATGAGAATTCAGTGCATTGCTTTTTACTTTTTAAAAACCCTTAACTTCTGTCTTAGTGTCAATTCCATGACCAAAGAGCAGCAAGAGCTGGCAGTTGAGATTAAGTGACTTATCCAGGGTCATACAGTTAGAAAGTGTCTGGCACCATATTTAAACCAAATTTCTCTCAGAGTGCCAGATCTGGCACTCTACCTAGCTGCTACCTACTTGCCACAATAAGTGATCTGCCTAAGGAAATACATCCAGGAAATATCTGAGGACAGATTTGAACTCAAGACTTCTATTCCAGGCCTTGTATGCCTCCTTAAATGTATTCCTGACAACGGAGACAGTCATTAGTGAATAATGTATATATTGGGGAAGTAGAGTATTGTGGGTGAGAAGCAGTTAGAAGATCTGGACCAGAGAGTGTATAATGAGTATAAAATATAATAAAGTTGAAAAGAGAGGTTGGAGGCAGGTTGTGAAAGGCTTCAGATGACAAGTAGAAAAATTTATATTTATTTCTAGATATAGTTAATATAGTGAGGCACAGGAATTTATTAACTGTACAGGGAGAGATGGCCAGACCTCTGCTTTAGGAAAATCACTTTGGAGGTTGTGTGGAGGGGCATGGATTCAAATGGGAAAAGGCTTGAATCGGGGAGGCTAGTTAGCAAGTTATTACAATAGATGTTGCTAACGTGGGTGGAAAGAAGGGGAAAGACGAAGGAGTCATGGAAGAATGAAGTTGGAAGGGGAGAATGAGAGTAAGGAGTTGAGGCTAACAAAAGATTTTGAACCTGGGTAATTTAGAGGATGTTGACAACCTCAACAGAAATAGAGAAATTTGGGAGATGGATGGGTTTTGTGAGGATAATGATTTCCATTTTGAACATGTTGAGTCTGAGATACATACAGTACATATGATTCAAAATGTCCACTAGATAGTTGATGACGTGGAATTGGAACTCAAAAAAAGTATGGCTAAAGAGGAATAAATAGATTTTGAAATTGAACATTTAAATATTATACTTAAATCACATGAGCTGATAAGTGCACAGAGAGAGGAAAGGAAGTGAAAGAGCTTTGAAGGTATATTCACAATTAGATGAAATGCTATGGATGATTTTCCAGAAAAGGAAACTGAGAAGTAAGAACCTGATTTATAAAAGAAGAACCACAAGAGCAAATATTGTTTATTATAGGAAAGGCCTTAAAATTCAAAATAAGTTAAAAAGATTATAGGCCAGATGCCAGAAGAATTGAAAATGGTTACATGTCCCAGTTTTCAAAACAGTAAGAGTCAGTGATATAAACTGTTGACTGAAAAACATCCATCCCCAGGAAAATTCTAGGACAGGTTATTAAACAGTCTGGTGATAACATTTTAGACCTGTACTGGCTTTTTGACATAATCTAATCCAATACTTTAATTTACAAATGATAGAACTGAAACCCAGAAAGATTATGATTAACTTCATTAATATTTAAGATCTTCATCCCATTCATTAAAGGACATTAATTCAGGTACAATTTACTCAGAAATTGGTTTCAAAATTAAAATGGAATCTAGATTTCCTAATATTTCTCTCCTTTTTCAGAAATCTCTCAATCTTTCCAAAGAAAAAACCTTTAAATTGACCACCAGGCTTCTTGTGAATTTGTGAGATTCTACATTCATTATTTAATAGGAAAAGCAGTAGAATCAGTCTTAAATTTCCTCCAGACTCTATCTGTTGAGAGGGGCAACTTTCTGGTTCCTACGCCTGTCCCTATTCTATTTCATTCAACATCTGCTTGGGCACAAATCTTCTCCTGTCTTTTTCATACTGTCATCCATTTACAGCTCAATTCTTTTACTCTATCCCCATCCTTTTTCTTTTGACCCTCCAATATTCTCATTCTATTGCTAAGAAACTCTTTTTTAGCTGAAATCACTTAATTCACATTCTTTCCATATTCTCACATTAAAAGATACACCACTCTTCCTGGAAAAAAAAAAAACAACACATCTCTATAGAGACATAACTAATGCAAAGCAATTGAATCTTTTTCTTGGGGTGCTGCCATCCAGGGGAGTCTCAGGATTTATGCTAGCCTCTATCAGACAACATCTTTACATACACCCAACTTTATGGACAGGATCAATGGCCATGGTGTCTTTCATTGAGGGTCTTCCTTCTCCTCTAATCCTTCCTGAGGTGTAGGCCAGATTCCCTGGAAGGCATTCTAATTTGTCCTGGAATAAATGTACCATGTCTCATTATTGCATATTATTAAGAAGTGGGTAATCTTGGTTAAGGGAGGGATAAAGGTTATGAGGTGATTGGAGGAGGAATGAAGGGGATAGCTGAGTGTAGGGATGAATGAGGTAGGTGGTATACAGGAAGGTAAGGGAATAGATGGGAGTATACAGGAGGCAGCTCAAACAGGCTTATTCACTGAGCCTAGAGACAAAGGATACTGAGAAAATAGGCTGGATTCTTCAGGCAAGGAAGATATCTCTGAGATACAAAAGGAGTTGGGCCAGTGAGAAATATTTTAAATCTGGCTGGAGGGCTTCTCTTGTTAATTTCTAAAATCCCTTGAGGGAGGAGTCAAAGGGCTCCTCCCTGCCAGTGAAACTGATGGCCGCAGGAAGTCTTGGGTAGGTACTTCCTGCCAAAATGGATGCCTGCGGTTCCCTCAAGAAATAAAAAGAAAATAATTCCTTCCCTCTTCAGCCCTTGCCTTAATCTTCAATACAATGATTCACCAAAGGCTTTGAGTAGGTAACAAAGGGGACTTATTAATGTCGGGGATAATCAGAAGGAGAGAGGGGTTTAGGGTTTTGTAACAGCCGCTAGGGAGAAAGCTGAAGGTGGGGAAAGGGTCACAGGAGGGGTTGGACTAAGAGAGGCTGGCTCTCCCAGTCAAGAAGGTTTAACTATCTTTTGAAATAAAGTATTTACCAAATCACTAAATTAGGGGTGGCTTGTTTTAGGATGCCCTACTTGCCTACAGAAATTAAACCCATGATGTCCAACCACCAAGACCACCCTTCCTCCCAGGGCCCGAAGGGAAATTCAGGGAAACAGGAGGGATGTAAATGCAGAGAGATCAGGGAGAGGTCCAGAGAAATCCGCTAGGTCCAAATGCCCCAAAAGACAAAAGCACAGGCCAAGGCCAAGCCAAAAACCAAAGCCAATAGGCAAAGCCAAAGCCAAAAAGCAAAAGCCCCCCAGTTGGAACTTCAGCACTATTTATAGCCTCAGGCTCCAAATGCCTTTCTGAACATTCTAAAACCCCAACTGTCGGGGCTGCTTATAGTTGAATTTGCAAAAGCAAAGGCTTCTGCTAGCAACTCTGCATTACATGCATCATGAGCATATAACAGAAAACTGTATCAAATGCTCTGATGATATGTCTCCTTATCTATGAGCATGTTGCTTTGTCTAGTTTGCATTGCTACTTGTTGCTGTGTGCATCTCATCTAGGCAATGCCTTGCTCATTTTTACTTGTTTCATGGTGATCTCTGGAGGAGGTTGAGTGCTTCCTTATTAGTTTTAAATAATCTTATAGTGACTTTTTCTGTCATTTCCATTAAGTGTTGCTCCTTATTGCTAAAATTCTTTTTTTTTTTTTATAAACCCTTATCTTCCGTCTTGGAATCACAACTGTGTATTGGTTCCAGGGCAGAAGAGTGGTAAGGGCTAGGCAATGGGAGTCAAGTGACTTGCCCAGGGTCACACAGCAGGAAGTGACTGAGGCCAGATTTGAACCTAGGACCTCCTGTTTCTAGGCCTGGCTCTCAATCCACTATGCTACCCAGCAGCCCCTATTGCTAAAATTCTGGGTCTCATCTTTTCAGGTACCTTTCTTGGTGCCTCAGGTCTATAAACAGGTGCCAGGGAACTTTTCTGTGTTAAAAGTAGCATGATAGTTTCTTCCATGTAGTTGCCATATCTAGCTAACAAAAGCCAGGCAGGCTAAGATTAAATAATTATTTAGGAATTTATTCATTCATTTCTGTATCTATTTTCCTTTATTTCTGGTGTAGCAGACAATTTCTTCTTCTATCCCAAACAACTATCTGGCAGTAGTAGAGATTACTAATATCTTTTTCTGGCATAGTATACAAATTAATTTGAGCTAGAACAAAAGCTAAGCTATCATTCATATCTGGCCTAATCCTACTCCTCCATCCCCATCATTTCATTTCGACCCTTCATCTTTCTCACTCTATTGCTAAGAATATCTTTTTCTTCTAAAAGATCATTGTTCTCCACCCATCTAGCTAGCATGCCTCCATTTATTATGCATATCTGCCAAAAGCAAAACTCATTTGTGTGAACTGCAAAGCCAGCTGTTTTTCTACATATATAAACATTTCTCAATCCTTCAAAATCTATATAAATGCCAATTTTTTATTAGTATCATTAATGTTATTAGTCAATGGATAGGAAAAGTAACTAAGGTTAAGGAAAATATTTTAGGTGAATTTGTGTCATGTAATTTTACATACTACAGTCATAAGACGCTTAGTAGTGAGAGGAGGTGTAAAGTTATTGATGAATTAACAATTTGTCAGTGAGCCTAGACTTGGGTTTGCTATTGGCAAAAGAATGGGAGTAAAGTCATGGTACTTGTGGATACTGAAAAATTGTACGAGAGCCAGGAGAGGACAACCTAGCATAGTAGGAACAATGGAAGGATATGGGGCTGTTTAGGCTGCACAAAGTAGTAAGAGCAGAAAGTGAGCTCTTTGAGGTCAGAGGCTGCCTTTTATTCCTTCATGTCACCAGGTGGCATCATTACTTTCTTGAGAAAGATGACCAAACTTTGAACTTCAATTGGAACATATTCATAGTTTAGAGGTGACTCTTTCTAAGTTTAAAAAGTTGGAAGTTCCTCTGCTGAATAGGAGAAGCTGATTGGAGCAGGAGAATTTTCTGTACTGGACAAGAGGATTATCAACAAGAGGAGATGTCTAAGCCCTGGTCTGGCTAGACCACTAGATAAGACCTTTGAGGATGGACAGTACAGAGTCCAGAGAAAATGTAATAAATCTATTCAGGAATCTTGGACACCTTTTTTAAAATCCCATTAAGATTAAAGTCTCAGCTTTCTAGCATGCTATAACAAAAATCAATATTGACACATTATTTTATTTGTCTGTCAATGAATATTTGTGAGTGTATTGTGTTTAGTATTTCTTATGTATGTATGCAATAAATATATGTTGTACACCTGATTTGTATTAGACATTGAGGACATATTGTACATTGAGTAGTCACTCATTTTGAGGAGACCCTACCATGAGCCTGAGGGGAAAATATCTGATTATGTATTACTGTTTTGGGAACCTAATTTGACATGGCTAGAGATTGTCCAACCTAAAACTGTACATCTTGCTGATCTCAGAGACCCTTCAGGGAAGCTGACTGTAGGGAACACCTAGATCCCACTAATGTCTTATCTTGAATATACCCACCTACATCTTGAAATCACTGAAAAAAGCTTGTTTTTTTGTTTAGCCCAAATTTAATGACTATTTATATTTAGAAGCTGATATAGATCTCCAGCAACCTTACTTAGAAATTGCCCTTTTCTGGAAACTGCCTAATTGCTATTCCTAGCCACCCAGTTACTTGTTGTCCTTATGCTCTCATTTGAACTCTAAATAATGTAAACCACACAAAGACTTGAAGAGAGAACAATCCCTTTTTCTAACTTCCTTCTCTGTTGAACCAACTTAATATATTTTTTTTGAAATCTTTTTTTTATGTTTGGGGGTTTGTTCTTGACTGACAATTCAAATTTAAAGTTTAAGTAATCCCTGGAGAATGTGGGAGAAGAGGTAACGTGCTGAACAATTTGATAAAAGAGAGCCTCATTCCTTTCATTGGAACCCAGGCTCCTCTAGAAGAGAACCTATTCCAAGCAGTATCCATGGAAGAGGGCCCCTCAGCTAAAAGACACTCCAGTCCTTTGGCCCTGGCAGTCATTAGTTCTAGGTTTTCCTTCCTGATCCCTTTTACCTCTCCATGCCTTCCCTCCACATGTGCACACATTCAGTTATCATAGCTTTCTCTTTTCTCCAGCCCAACTCCTTTCAAAACCAACTCACAGGAACAAATCTAGTGCCAGTCATTTCTTCTTTTGTGTAGAATTGAGTTACTGTGCTCCTTCCTGAAGTGATAATTATATTTTCAGCCTTATCCCAAACTGTAGAATAAAAATGTTTGCCTCTCCTTAAACTGATTTCCAACATCTTTGAAAAAGTAGGGATCATTTATGGATTTTTAGGTCTTTCTTGGCCCCCATATAGATAGGTAACAATTTGTGCTTACTCTATCAGCTGTTTAAAGGGTAGCCTCCATAAATCATGCTAAGCTAATTCTTTCCATGATAACAGATTGCTAAAAATGTTTCCAGGATGGAAAAATTACAAATCCCTCTTCTATCACTATCTTCCAAAAAATATAAAACTGAAGGTCTCATCTAGACAAATGTCTAAATATTATGAGGAAGAATTGGAGCCATGACATCTGTCATTGGATTACAGCTTCTAAGGAGAGAGAGAGAGAGAGAAAGAGACAGAGAGAGAGAGAGACAGAGAGAGAGAGAGAGAGACAGAGAGAGAGAGAGAGAGAGAGAGAGAGAGAGAGAGACAGAGAGAGAGAGAGAGAGAGAGAGAGAGAGAGAGAGAGAGAGAGACAGAGAGAGAGAGAGAGAGAGAGATGCATTCATACAAGGCCAGGGATGTTTTTATTGAAAACCTGGGCTACATGACATACTAAAGCTGTATCCTGTTTTTGTTTGAATCTCTAAAATTGTCTTTTCAATCAGATATTCCAAGGGTCTTAATTTTGGGTTCATTCACTACCAGAGGTGTTCTGTCATCTAAAATTGGCAATGAGTGAGATAACTCACCAGTAACTCAGTGGAGGGCTAGGATGAGCAATGATCTCTTTGGGGCAATCTATTGCCCAAATTAATTGAGAAGTGGCATAGCAGAATAGATAAACAGCTGAAGTTGGAGACAAGACTTCGGGTTTTCATCACACTTTTAATATTTCCTAGTTATGTAACTTATGAACAAGTCATTCCACCTATCTCAGCCTCAGTTCCCCCATCTATGAAATTGGCATAATAAAATATGTGTAGAAACTAACTCAGAGAGTTGTTGGAAAACTTGAATGAGATAACTTTAAAGCACTGTGTAAATGTCAGGTATTATTGGTTGATAAACTTTTTTCACTTTTCAATTGGTTGTAGGGGCATCCCATAGCAACAGCCATAGCTGTTTGATGCATTATTGAAAAGATGTTTGGCTTACCCCATAACCTAGGTGGGCGTACTGTGATTTCTCATAACAGGGCTCCAAAAGCTATTCTGAACTGAAATAACTGACTTCAAAAGGTCTTCCTGTGAGTAAAGCAAGATAGGAAATGTGAAGCAGGGTTTGACCTACAGAAGGGGATAAACGTCAAAATTATTTTTGGAGAAGAAATTAAGATTCTCCTCACAGGCACTGAGCTTTCTTCTCTAATCACAATTCAGGCACTATCAGGGACAGGAGAATCTTTGTATTATTTCCAAGTTTCCTCCATTGTCAGTCATTGTGACAAAGTGCTGGACCATCTGACATGATGATGAATCACTTCAGACATTGAGTTTTCACATGGCTGTCGAGTGCTCTCCACAGACTCTGTCACCTGAAAATGCCACAGGATGAAAATACTATGCCTATGTTTCTAAACAAAACTGGAATTTGGCAAAACACACACACACACACACACACACACACACACACACACACACACACACTAAACTAGGTTTGTTTTTTTTTTAAATAGAGTAACACTCATCTCCACTTACTATGAAATTCTCTACAATTTTTTTCCTGATGCAATTGATGTAAATATCCATTACACATGGGGAATCCTCATTTGACAAACATATCCCAGACTTATTCTCAAACTGAAGTGAAATAATAGATGGGAATGCACTTATAAATGTTTATTCAAAGCTCCTTACAAAATGTAAAAATCTGTGTCACTCGGTTTTGGTTTTTGTTTTTTTAACATAGGGTTTCTCTTCCCTTTCTTGGAAGGATCTGTAGTAGCCTAGAATCATAGTTTCAGAGTTGAAAGGGATCTTTGAGATTATCTAGCCCAACTCAATCATTTTATAGATGTAGAATGCATATGCATGTATAGAAACTGAGACCCTGAGAAGTTAAGTGGCTTGTCCAGAGCGATTATTTCAAAATAACAAACTAACCCCTAGCCACAGATCACAACCCACTATCTTGGATAGTGTCATTGGCTTGAGGTTTTTTGAAGTTCAATGGCTTACCCAGAGTCATATAGTTATAAACTATTTAAAGTCATATTGGAACCCAGTTCTTCCCAACTTCAATAAGGCTACATTGGCCTCCTTTGAATCCTTTGAAAATTACCAGGAATTAGAATCCTTTTCCTCAGTAGATTTGATCTTCCATGACCAATATTCTGAACTGATGACCTTTTTATTGATGAAGACTTGAAATACCTGCCTTAGTTTCCTGTTGGTCAGCCCAGAGATAGCTGGCATTTCCCAGGCATTTTTTAGGCCAAAATGTTGTGGTCTTCCAATTATTATTCACAGAAGCAGCTTTCTGAGTTATTTCTGCTCCTACACAATATTCATGATAAAAATTTGATACCTTAGCAGTTTCAAGGTTATCAAGTGATTGAAAATCCTCCTGCTTACTTCAAGGTGTAACATATAAAACTGTGCTGTCATCCATTAGAGCAGGATAATAGTTTTTCTTAAT
>NC_058132.1:294232658-294275384 GCF_016433145.1 Gracilinanus agilis
CAATAGCAGAGAGTGAAAAACAAACACACACACACAAACTTTAAAAATAAATGGAAATTTGTCACAAGCTCTCAAGGAACTCAAAAATGAGTTCAAGAACTAAGTAAGAAAGATCAAATAGAAATGGGAAGAAAAGTGGAAAAAGAAATAAAAGTAATACAAAAAGAAAATAACAGACACAATTAAAAAGACAAAATTGTCCAAATGGAAAAAGAGGCACAGAAATCAAATGAAGTAATTAGCAAATTGGAGACTAGAATTGACCTCTTGGATGCCATGAAAAGCAGGATAGACCAAACCGAAAGGGAAAATCAAAAGATCATAGCTGAAAATCAGTCTTTAAAGACTAGAATTGGGCAAAGAGAAGATAATGATCTCACGAGACAGCAAGAATTAATAAAGCAAAATCAAAAGAATGAAAAAATAGAAGGAAGCATGAAATATCTCATTGATAAGATAACAAACCTGGAAAATAATTCTAGGAGAGACAACTAGAGAATTATTGGTCTACCTGAAAGCCTGGAACAACAACAACAAAAAGCCTCGACATCATATTACAAGAAATTGTCCAAGAAGATTGCCCTGATATTCTTGAACAAAAAGGGCAAAATAGATATAGAAAGGATCAACAGATCACCTCCTACATTAAATCTACAAAAAACTACTTCCAGGAATGTTATAGCCAAATTCAAGAGCTTTTAGATCAAGGATAAAATATTGCAAGTGGCCAGAAAGAGACAATTCAGATATCAAGAATTCCCAGTCAGGATTACACAGGACCTGGCAGCTTCCATGCCAAAGGACCACGAGGATTGGAATGTGATATTCGGGAAGGAAAGAGAATTAAATCTACAACCAAAAATCACCTATCCATCAAAACTGACTATATACTTTCAGCAGGGAGGGGAGAGGAAGTATGGGCATTTAATAAAATAGAAGATTTCCTAGCATTCCTAAAGAAAAGATCAGAACTAAGTGAAAAATTTGATATCCAAATATGAAATTCAAGAGAACCATAAAAAGGTAAACAAGATAGAGGGGGAAAAAATTTAAGGGCTTAATAAGGTCAAATTGATTTTATTCCTACATGGAAACAGTTATATGTAACTCTTAAAAATTGTTTTCTTTATCATACTAGATAGAAGAAATATTCATAGGCAGAAGTTGTGTTATTAAGCTGAATTGGGATAAAAAGGAATATGCCTTCTCAGCAATACATGGTACATATACAAAGATCAACCATATACTAAGGCATAGAAATATTATAAACAAATGCAGAAAAGGAGAAACAATAAATGCAACTTTTTCAGATCATAATGTGATAAAAATTATAATTAGTAAGGATACATGGAGAGGCAAATTAAAAATTACTTGGAAATTAAATAATCTGATTCTCTAAAACTGGTGGGTTAAAGAACAAATCATAGAAATAATTACTGATTTTATTGAATAGAATGACATTCAGGAAACAATATATCAAAATTTTTGGGATATAGCAAAAGCAATACTTAGTAAGTGCCCATATTAACTGAAAAGAGAAAGAAGAGATTAACAAATTGGGCATGCAACTAAAAAAACTAGAAAAAGAACAATTTTAAAACCCTCAGATGAGGACCAAATTGGAAATTCTAAAAATCAAAGAAGAAATTAATAAAAGTAAAAGTTAAAGAACTATTAAATTAATAAACAAGACTAAGAGCTGATGTTTGGGGGAAAATAAACAAATAAAATAAAGTACTGGTTAATCTAATTAGGAAATAGAAAGAAGAGAACCAAATTAACAGCATCATGAATGAAAAGGATGATCTCATTTCTAATGAAGAGGAAATTAAGGCAATTATTAAGAACTATTTCACCCAATTATATGACAATAAATATGACAATCTAGGGGAAATAGATGACTATTTACAAAAATATTAATGGCTTAGGTTAACAGAAGAGGAAATAGAATACTTAAATAATCCCATATCAGAAAAAGAAATTGAACAAACCATCAAAGAACTCCCTAAGAGGGGGCAGCTGGGTAGCTCAGTGGATTGAGAGCCAGGCCTAGAGATGGGAGATCCTAGGTTCAAATCTGACCTCAGACACTTCCCAGCTGTGTGTCCCTGGGCAAGTCACTTGACCCCCATTGCCTACCCTTACCACTCTTCTGCCTTGGAGCCAATATACAGTATTGACTCCAAGACGGAAGGTAAGTGTTTAAAAAAAAAAAAAAAAAGAACTCACTAAGAAAAAATCACTAGGATCATATGGATTCACAATTGAATTCTATCTAACATTTAAAGATCAATTAATTCAAATACTCTACAAACTATTTGACAAAATAGGCAAAGAAGGAGTCTTATTCCCAAGCCAGGAAGACCAAAAATAGAGAAGGAAAACTATAGACCAATTTCCTTAATGAACATAGATGCAAAAATATTAAATAAAATATTGCTAAAAGGCTACAGCCAGTTATCACAAGGATTATTCACTATGACCAAGTGGGATTTATACCAGGAATGCAAGGATGGTTTAATATTAGGAAAACTATCTGCATAATTGACCATATCAACAACCAAAGTATTAGAAATCGCATGATTATCTCAATAGATGCAGAAAAAGTCTTTGACAAAATACAACACCCATTCCTATTAAAAATACTAGAAAATATAGTAATAAAAGGCCCTTTCCTCAAAATAATAAACAGTATTTATTTAAAACCAGCAGCATGTATCATCTGCAATGGGGATTAGTTAGATGCCTTCCCAATAAGATCAGGAGTGAAGTTGGGATGCCCATTATAACCACTAATACTTAATATTGTAGTAGAAATACTAGCAGTAACAGTTGGAGAAGAAAAAGAAAGTGAAGAGATCAAAGTTGGCACTGAGGAAACTAAACTATCACTCTCTGCAGATGGCATGATGGTATACTTAGAGAACCTGAGAAAATCAACTAAAAAGCCAGTAGAAATAATAACTTTAGCAAAAATTGTAGGGTACAAAATAAACCCATAAAAATCATTAGTATTCCTATATATTTCCAACAAAAACCAGTGGCAAGAGTTAGAAAGAGAAACTCCATTTAAAATCACTCTAGACAAGATAAAATCCCTGGAAATCTACTTGCCAGTACAAATTCAGGAATCTTATGAACATAAATACAAAACACTCTTCACACAAATAACACTAGATCTAAACAATTGGAAAAATATCAATTGCTCATGGGTAAGATGAGCTAATATAATAAAAATTATAATGCTATCTAAATTAATTCACTTATTCAGTGCTATAGCTATCAAGCTACCAAAATACTTTTTTAAAAAATAAAATTAGAAAAAATTATTACAAAATTCATCTGGAAGAAAAGATCAAGAATATCAAGGGAACAAATGGAAAAAAAATGTGAAGGAGGGAGGCCTAGTATTACCAGATCTCAAACTATAATATATGGTACTGGTTTAAAGATAAAATGGTAGATCAATGGAATAGACAGGGTAAATAACAATAGCAAGATAGTGTTCAATAAACCCAAAGATCCCAGTTTTGGGGACAAGAATCCACTATTTGACAAAAACTGCTGAAAGAATTAGAAAACAATATAGGAGAACTTGGGCTTAGATCAACATCTTGCACCCTATACCAAGATTAACTCAGAGTGAGTAAATGACTTAAATATAAAGAGGAAAATCATAAATAAATTAGGTGTACATAGAATGGTATGCTTGTCATGGGAAAGGAAGAAATTTAAGACCAAACAGGAGATAGAGAACACTACAAAATGTAAAATTAATAATTTTGATTATATTAAATTTAAATGGTTTTGTACAAACAAAACTAATGCACCCAAAATTAGAAGGGAAGCAACAAATTGGGGAGAAAAAATTATAACAAAAACCTCTAACAAAGGTGTCATTTCTCAGATTTATAAGGAGCTAAGTCAATTGTACAAAAAATCAAGCCAACTCTTCAATTGACAAATGGTCAAGGGACATGAACAGGCAGTTGTCAGATAAAGAAATCAAAACTATTGACAAACACAAGAAAAGGTGTTCTAAATCTCTCATAATTAGAAAAATGCAAACCAAAACTTTGAGGTATCACCTCACACTTAGCAGATTGACCATTATGACAGTAAAGGAAAATAATAAATGTTGGGGAAGTTGAGACAAAATCAGGACACTAATGCACTGCTGGTAGAATTGTGAATTAATCCAGCCATTGTGGAGGGTAATATGGAATTATGCACAAAGGGCTTAAAAAGAATTCATACCCTTTGATCCAGCAATACCACTTCTAGTTTTGTACCCCAAAGAGATAATAAGTAAAAATACTTGTACAAAATTATTCATAACTGTGCTCTTTGTAATGGCAAAAAATTGGAAAATGAGGAAA
This sequence comes from Gracilinanus agilis, assembly GCF_016433145.1. Lineage (NCBI taxonomy): Eukaryota > Metazoa > Chordata > Mammalia > Didelphimorphia > Didelphidae > Gracilinanus > Gracilinanus agilis. Next base: position 294,237,038 of record NC_058132.1, read on the forward strand.
AATTGGAGAATGGTTGAAGAAATTGTGGTATCTGATGGTGATGGAATACTATTTTGCTGTAAGGAATGATAATCTGGAAGATTTCTATATGAACTGGGAGAACCTCAATGAACTAATGCAGAGTTAAGTGAGCAGAACCAAGAGAACATTTTACACAGAAAGTAAAACCTTGTGGAACAATCCGATGTAATAGATTTTGCTACTAGTAGCAATGCAACAAGCTAGGATACTCTTGAGGACTTATGGGGGAAAATGTTATGCACAGTGATAGAAAGAACTATGGGAGTAGAAATGAAAAAGCAAAACATATGACATAATTTATCACATATGTATATATAGGCATATGATATAGGGTTTAGGATTTTAAAAATTGCTGTATAGCAAAAATGAATAATATGGCAATACATATCAAGTGATAACATTTGTATAATCTAGTGGAATTGCTTGTCAGCTCTGGGAGCAGGAAGAAAAGAGGGGAGGGAAAGAAAATGAATTGTAAACAAGAAAAATATTTTAAAATAAAAATTAAAAAATAAATAAAATAAAATAAAAGTACATTGTGGAGGCAGCTAGATGGCTCAATAGTTTGAGAGCGAGGCCTAAAGATGGGAGGTCCTAGGTTCAAATCTAGCTTCAGACACTTCCTATCTGTGTGACCCTGGGCAAGTCACTTCCAAGTGCTTTATTTCTGCTCTCTTTTGAATTTCCTAAAAATCTAATGAATTTTGTATTATAGACATCATCAACTCAATTTTACATATATGGAAATTGAGGCTTAGAGAGGTTAACAGACTCATTCATGGTCACAGAGCTAGAAAGCATCAAAGGTGGAATTAAAATTCAGGGCTTCTTAATTCCAACTCCAACAACTATGTAAGCTATGCATGGTGTGCCACTGTATGGATGTGTTATAATTGCTGGCTAAATCTGAAATCTTAACTTTCTTCTATTAATATCTAGAGCCAGACTTCCTAACTCGGGCTCCATAAACTTTTAAAATTATTTTGATAACTCTATTTCTTTATAATTTATTTATTTTGTAATAGTTTCTACTGTGTTTTATTTGAAGCATATAAAATTCCATTTTTGATAAAATATTCATAAGCTTCATCTGATTGCCAAAGGTGTCCACAAAAAAAAAAAAGGTTAAGAAATATTGATCTGGAGTATCTTGGGAGAGTCATGGATGATGTGCATAGCTAAGAGATAACATTAGGTAGGAGAAAACTCTAACAAAGGATAGCATAAGCCAAAGGTATTAATATAGCAAAGATGATGATGGAACAACTATGGTAAAGGATGATGAATGAGTGAGGATATGTTTGAGTGAGAAAACCATGCCTGTAGGAGATAGAAGGAATTATGTAATATTTACTTAGTGGGAATTATTAATACATAATCCTGACATGAAATGTTCCTCATCTCTAAAATAAAAGTAATAATTCTTGAAATACCTACATTGGAGAAGAATAAAGAACTTTAAAAACAGTAAGAATGATATTACTTTAACTGAGTGCCTTTGTTTTGGGGTCTAGACTTGTGATTTCATTGATACGAAAAGATCTGCCAGTGTGGATACTCTAATCTGATCTAGTTGTAGTCTTAGAGACTTCCCTGGGGAAGAAAAACTAGAAGTCTTTCCCAGAAGATCAGGGATAAAGCACATCTGTCTATTTAGCTTGAGACACCGCACGGCTTGATAAATTGATAGAAAGACTTCTTCAGCAAAGGTTCCCTATGCCATTGAATTCACAAGTCTTTAGGCCTTCTCAGTTTACTTATTAGTACTAGACATGTTAGCTATGGCAATAAGAAATGGGAAAAAAATGAACCAATAAAAATAGGCAAAGAGAAAAGAGCAAAATTATGTTCTTTAGAATGAGATGTTACATTTAAGTGGCCCTAGAGATTTAATGAAAAAAAAAATAGCTTAACTGAAGTAACAGGTTACAAATCAAACCCACTAAATGATCAGATTTTCTATATATTTGTAAATTAGACAATATAGGTTTACAAAATATGTTTATGTACATAAAAACTTATTCAAAATTATTATAAATTGCTTAAAATATATTATAAAAAAGCTAACAAAACACATTCAAGATCCATATGAAAACAACTACAAAATCATTTTTAAAAAATTAAGTAAAATAGACTGGAGAGAAAATTGTATCCATGATCATGTTCAACAAATATAATAAAACATTTAAATGAATTACAAATTTAGTGCTATTTGAAATATAATTTCTAGTAGTTCTTTTAAAGAACAAGGCCAAATAATAACAAAAATGATCTGGAGAAACAAAAAATAAGCTATCTCAAAAGAAATCATTAAAATGACTTAAAAATTAAAGAATTTTTACATTATCAGACATCAAACTACATAATAAAGCAATAATAATTTAAATCGTGTCAGCTATTTAAAAAAAAGAAAAATACAATATAGCATAGTGAATAGATAGCTGACCCGAAGACAGGAAATTTTGGGTTCAAGTATTGCCTCTGATACATAATGGTTATGTGACTCTGGGAAAATTATTTAACCTCTCAACTATAAGTTGCAAAGGAAGTATTTATTTGAGATGATAGAAGAAATTCCTTCCTCTAGGAGTTTGTTGCACTTATGAAATCAAAATTTCATTTCTTATTACTAAAAAAAAAAAACAGATGATTACTGAAACAGAAGCAAATAAAAATAGCAGCCCAGTGTTTGTTTAATACAGGATCCTGGGGTGGAGATAACCTATTAGACAAGGTCTCTTTTGAAAACTGGAAATCAGTTGGCCAGAAATTAGATTTTAGATTAGTATATTACATTTTATATCATGATAGGTTCTAAGTGGATACAAGACCTGTATTTAAAAGCTAATAATACAACCAAAGAAATTAAAGGAGAATAGAATGAGGTACTTTGTAAACTACAGCAAAAGATAAGGTGGAGGATTCTTAATCAAAGAAAAAAGGTGATCATAAAAGATAAACTAGATATTTTCAATTACAGCTTTTCACATGAAACTAAATAAATGAAGCTAGATAAGAGAAGAAGCTATATATGGAGAAAAAATTCATAAATTTTTAAAACAAAAGATCTGATATGTAAAATTTATTGGGTATTGAGATATATATGTCAATAGTCAATAAAAGATCAATAGTCATTTTCCATTAGCTAACAAAGCAACTTTTGTAAGCAAAGATATATCCTATAAATTATTTGAAAGGATGTCTCAAATCACAATGGTAAAATAAACACAGATTAAAATGTCTGAGGTTTTACCATTAGCAAAGATAATAGATGAAAACGGTAAATGTTGAATGTGCTATGGGAAGATCCAATTGTATTGGAAAACAATCTGTAATTAGGCTAAAAAATTAGTAAACTGTTTATAATTTTTGACTCAGTGATTATACTAGTAAACTCTACTCAGGGGAATAGAAACAGGAGAGTATTTTACACAATTGCTGAAAGATAAGACTGAAAGATACCAGAAGTCTGATCAATACAGGGCCCAATAATGGCCTCAGATGGTGCAGCAAATCTTCCTTCACTCATTGGAGAAGTATGGGATGAATCATATATTGTAATTTTGTTCAGCATATTATTTTGTGTGATCTATCTTCCTTCCTTCCTTCCTTCCTTCCTTCCTTCCTTCCTTCCTTCCTTCCTTCCTTCCTTCCTTCCTTCCTTCCTTCCTTCTTTCCTATCATTAGGAGATAGATTTGGGGTTAGGGTGTAAATGTCACTGGCACTTGAAATCAATGTTTTTAAAAGAATATTAATAAAATATGCATTTATTATAATAAAGAGGTGCTGAGGCACTGAGCAATTAAGTGACCTGCTCTGATTATACAATAGTCGATGCCAGAGTCAGGGCATAGTGTCAAGTTTCTGGGCTCTAGGACCAGATCTTGATCCCCTATATCAGATTCTCTAGAAAATATATTTTTTAAACTAATCAAAGCAAAGGATAAACATACATTTTTTGGTTTGTTTTATTAAATAGCCAAAGTAAATTAAATATTTATGCCAAAATGAAATATTTTAGTCACGATAATATCAATTCCATATTTACATGGCACTGTGCCGAGCCTGGTGCAGAATATTACAACCCACTATTCCAAGAGCCATCCACAGTCATCCCCAAACTGACCTCTGAGAAATCCTGCATTAAATAAGATCTCAAGGTCAACTTATCTAGACTATGATAATGGATCATTGAAAAGGAAAAAAACCTCCTCACACTGAAGATCTTCGAGGAGCAGCTGGATGGTTATTTTTTAGAGTTTCTATCAAGAAAGAAATAAGGAAATTAGTATTTAAGCACCTATTATGTGCCCAGCACTTTGGTAAGTGCTTTCCAAAAGTCTCAAGTAAGATTCATATTTCAGATTGGGTGTTGGATAGTGCTCTGAATTTTGGAGTTTAACAATGGCATCACCACTTCAGAGAGAACGAATAGTGGATGGGATATGATTCTTGGAGTTATATTTTAAGGAATCAAAATCTCAAGGTCACCAATCACTTGTACAGGTTCTGGGTCTGAGCCTGTGTTATGTTGGATGAAAAGCAGATGCTATACTTATGTATTACTTAATGCTTTAGATTATTGCTTCCTATACAGTTTCCTACCCAGGGATATTTACATATTTATGCAATAAACTGAGTAAGATGGGAGTTGAGGTACAACCTATTCAGCAACCTGGTGACAGATGCATTAATATAGTAATGTGCATATTCACATCTGCTTCCCAAACATTAGGAAACTCATCACATCCAACCAGCATCTGCCTTCCTCGAGCTCTCTAGCATAATTCAAGAGCAATGCACCTTGCCTAATTCCAAATATATACCTCAAAATGAAGCAATAAGTTCATAGTACATAATTTGACCCCTGGGCTTCCAAATGAGCAGAGAGTGTGTTAGAGATTCAGGACTTTTTTTTTTAATTGAGTTGACTGAGCAAACTGGTTATGCTGGGATTGGAAGACTTTAAGTGAAAAATGAATTAGTGAAGTATAAAAGGGAATTCTTAATCTCTTGCTCTAACTTAACTTAGAGTAGTTTCTTCTTTGAGATGCAAAAAATAGTACAGGAGGGTCTCTGTCCACAGTATTAGTAAATCCTGTTTTTTTTTTCATATAGACAAAAAATATCTATTACAATTGGTTACAGAGGGAAAGAATTACATCAAAATTTTGACTCTTTATTGAAAATATTCAGGACTTTCCCAGATCATTCCAGCTGCCTTGCTGAAGACTGATATGCAAAAAAATGTTCCAGGATAAAAGATGAATGATAATATGAAATGATTTTCAGTTGGTCTTTTTTACTATTTGAAATGAGAAACAAAATTTTCCATTGATGATTTTCACAAATTCTAGCCACTGTATTTCACCCTGAATATCAACAAAAAGATGCAATTCTAACTTTATACAAAATGTTCATTTCCTACTGAGTCCTGGAGTCCCTATTTCCTTTTATTTAATTTTCTCAGTACAGTAAGAGGTAACATGCCAAGCAATGAGTGGTAATACACAAAGGAGTTTTTAGGGGAAAAAAACTAGTTAACTTTAAATCAATGCATTCCTCCAAAGAAACTATAAATTTTATGGGTAAATCACAACCACATTTTCAACCACATGCTATGTTTTTAGGAGAACATATGGTAGTCCCATGAATGGAGCAGGGATATTTTTGCACATGGAACAAAGAAAAGTCCTCCTGTCAGCATGGTATGCGAAGCTGCCATTTGTCACTTACTAGTAGGTATAGACCATATGGTGTTGTGGTGATTGACATTGCTGACTCTGCTACTTTTACTTTACAATGTTATTTGGTTTTAATCAACTCTTAATTATCCACAAGTGGTCTAAAGGTATTGTAGGTAATCTTGGTTTTTGAATTTCCCATTTATAATATCAAGAGTTCTTCTCTAATTCTTTCACTAGGATCATGAGATTCCTTATTTGCTCATATGTGTCCCACAAATGCAATTCAGGAAGGATAGAGTATTTAACCAAGACATTTATTTCCCTCCACAAGTAGCAAATATGTGAACCAGGAAAGAGAGAAGGAGAGGAATTATCTGTTCTTAGACTGCTACCTTCATAGTATAGGGAATATGGAATTGTGGCATAATGGAAAGAATTAAAGACAGGATTCACCAGAGAAATGGGCATGAATTTGCCTGACACTTGCCATTTTGTACAAATACGGACATATTATTCTCCAAACTTGTTTTCACAATCTGTAAAATTAGAATCATAATGCCTGTAGAACCTCTCTCAGGGTTATGGTAAGAATCAAATTAAGTAATGCATGTAAAGCACAAAGCTAATGTTAAAATACTGGTTATGTAGCAGTTTCTGTCAATAAGATGGTGGTAATCAAATAAGACTAGAGAGGACAATTGAATGAGTTTCTAGTTCTTTCAAATTTCTTTCATAATTATAGCCTTAAGGTTCATTTTAGTGTACCTTTTTGGGAGAGATGAATAGTGAATTCACCAAACACTTTACAAGTAAGTAGAAATACATTCAAAGACAACTGTAGCAAAATTATATTATAGATGTTCAATATCATAGAGTCTCAGACTTGGAGAGAATTTGAGAGTTTATCTAATCCAGTCCCTCCCTAAAACATGAATTCTCTCTCCCACCACCAGATGTATTGGAGCCAACTCTGGTTTCAGAGAATTGATTGTTAAATTTTCTGAGTGAGCATCAACACTTCAGAAATCAGGAAAAGTTTCAAATCAGGAACTGATTTTTTGTTATTAATTATCTAGATTTAAGAAAATGATGAAGAAAAGGATAATGAGGATTAAATTTAATTTCTTTATTATTATATTTTTATATTGTTATAATATTATTATTAATTTAAATTTTAAAGGGTGTCCTATCTTTTGTTGTTTGTTGCTGTTTTTCTTTCTGTAGAGCTATTTGTTAAATATTGACCAGAGCCACACATCCCTAAAAAGAAAAGGGGAAGAGAAGAAAACAAGCATTGATTAAGTGCCTACCATGTGTCAAGCACTGTTGTGTTTTTTACAGATATGACCTCATTTGATCTAGTCACTAACATATGAACATCCATCAGAGACAGGATCATGGATTTAGAGCAGGAAGGGACCTTCCAGCAAAGCCAACCCTTTCATTTCATAGATGAAAATGATAGATGAAGTTGGGCCAAAAGAAGTGAAATGGCTTAGCCATACCAATGAAATGTAACGAATGGGAGGGCTGGAATTCCAATCCTGGTTCTGACTCCAAATCCACTACCATTTCCCCTCTATAGACAGCCTCCATATCTTATAAAATAGCCTATTACATTCTGAGAGTTCTAAGAATAGCTAACATTTATGGAGCACTTTATTTAGGTTATCTCATTTGATCCTCACAGCAACCCTCTATCAACCTAGAAGTTGGTACTATTATTACCCCCAGATGAAGGATGTAGAATTGCAGTGAATTGTCCAAGGTCATACAGTTAGGAATTATCAAAGAAGGCATTCAAACTCAGGTCTTTCTGTCTCCAAAACCATCATTCTATCAAGCACACTGTTGCCTCTACAGCTACAATTTATCTCCTTGGAATTTCTGTACATTATTTTTATTCCTTTTTTTGTAAGCTAAATTTTATTTCTTTACGATACTGAATATTTGAAGATAGTTACCATGCTCTCAACCTTCCTGTCATATGTTTTGTGACATGATTTCAGGGTCTCTTACCATTCTGGTAACTCTCCACCAGACACATTACAACTTGTCAATAAACTTCTTAAAAACGTGATGTTCAAACCTGGAAATAGTATTGCAGATGCAATTTGTTTAGGGCAAGATAGAATGGAACTATCACCTCTCTTGGTCCAGATAGTACACTTACATTATTTTTATCTTTTATGATTTCATATTTTGGTTAAGGCTCCTTATTTTAGGCTAAGGGAAATCAATGGAATCTCTAGTAGTTAATTTACCAATTGCCTTCAAATAAGACTTCTAAGAAAAATATTCTATTGTTTCCAAAATTATAGTTCAGGCACACCTAAAAGTGCCTGAGCAAGTCTGGCTAAGGCTGTGAGAAGTCAAGCTTTAGAAACTATAGTTAGAGCTGGTCTTTTAAAAAAGTTCCAATTGGAGCAGTAAGATGGATAAAGAGAAAAGAGGAAAATGGACATGTTTTACAGCTCAATTTTAGCTGAGGAGCACGAAGGAAACAAATTGCTATTCTTTTTCACCCAGATTAAGAGAGAACTGCCTAATTTCAGGAACAAGTACTAATTAGTTAATTAACAGCTCCAATGATGTGTCATGAAGAATTCAGCTTCAGGGTAAATTGTAATGTTCAGCAGGCAGGAACACAGAGGAGATACTCAAAGAGAGGAATTTTCTGAAAGCCTACCTCACAGAACGTGGTCATCATGAGTTATATCTCGGAGTGAATACCAGATAATAGCTTGGGAAAGTCATAGGATAATTCTGCTTTAGAGTATTTGATAAATTTCTTCATTTAATTCCTACATTTATTGGGATGTAGGTGAAATAAATTATCTACAACAAAAGAGTTGTTTTGGTTAAACAGTAAATGGCTGCTCTTTTCAAGTTTCTCTCTGTGTGGTCTTGGGTAACTCAATTAACTTCCACAAGTCTCAGTTTCCTCTTCTGTAAAATGAGATAGTTGGACTGGATGACCTCTGATCACCTTTCCAGCTCTTAGATCTGTCACCCTTCTCTGAGGACACCAGGGCTGGTGGTTAGTAGCAAAAATAACTCATGATTACCATCTAGTGATAAAATAGAGTAATTGAAGGTAAATAACTTTAATTATAATGTTATGTGTTTGGTTTAATTAAATATTTATTAAGTACCTACTGTATGCTATACCCAACTTACAGAGATGAAATCAGATGCAATTCTTGTTTTCAAGGAACCTATAGGATAGTAGGGTAGATAAGGTGCTCATTGTCTGATATATTGAAAAATTCCTCATCTCTTTTAATGTGAGTACCACTTGCAAAAATGCAGATTATACCATTCTAGTCTCTTTCATCCTGTGATGTGAGTCATATTTATAACCTAACATGAATCTTAAAATGATACCCCTGTTCTAGTTCTCTTGCTATCCCTAGATACCAACATGGCACTTGGGCTGTTGGCTCTTATTCTTACCACATAACTACCTCAACTTCTTTTTTTAATCATACATGTGTAATAAATATGGGAGAGGGATATGTTTGGTTCTCCCTTCCTCTGCCATCTAGTTTATATAATCACCTAAAGTAAAGCACAGATAGAAGGCTAGCAAAGTTCAAAGATGTATCCATTCCCTTTCATCCCTTTATGAAACCTGAAGAGTTCTCTATTGAATTGGAAGGAGAAGTGACAACTGCTTGAGAAGATAGTAGCCATATCCTGAGTGGTGCTTTAAAACGCACCCTCACCAGACCTGTGGGACATGGAGGAGCAATCCAGCTCTCACCAAAACTCGTGGAAGATGTGTGGTGCTAAAGAGGAGACCATGAGAGGCATGTGAATCTGGAAGAGAAGGAGGATGGCTGGAGGTAGTCAGAACTAGTAGTAGGCACCAGGACTCTGGGAGAGAGACTTTGGGGGCCTATCAGACATGAGGCATATCAGGATGGATGCTAGGTTTCTGAAATCCTTTGCCCTACAATCCAGAGGCAATAATTCTTTATTTCCTTTCTTACTTCAGATTTCTTTATGGGAGCATGAAATCTTTCCTTTGGACATGAGGAAAGTATTTCTTAAGAGGTTCTTTTTCTTTTTACATTTTAAATGTTTACATTCTTTTTTCAAACAGTCATTATGATAAACAATATTTACCATAGACTTTGCAAAACTGGGTATATATAAATATAATATATATATATATATTTTATATATAAATATAGTGTATGTATATATATATATATATATACAGTTGGGAAGAGGCAAATGAGGGAAAGAAAGAAGGGTGATTTAAAACTTCAGCATTTGCCAGAGTACTGACTCTGCATAGGGATTCTGAGCTTTAAAAAAAATCAAGAAAAAGTATTATGATTTGTTACAACTTCCCAGAAAAAAAGAATGTTTATACTGGGATACCCATACAAGCAATAAATTAGTAGTAGAATACTGGTAAATAAATGTGGCTGGACCATTCTAATTACCATAGCATACTGTAACACATATATACAAAGAACTATAATATAAATTAGATGATAAATGTGGTAAAATGTGGTCTAAAAAGTATTATACTGTATGAGAAACTTGAGGAAAAGACCATTACCAATGATGAGAGTAGAGAGAAATGGCTGTCAATTCTAAGAACAAGGAATAATATAAGTAAAGGCATGAAGAGAGGAAGAGAGAGAGGAGAGAGAGAGAGACAGATAGACAAAGACAGACAGAAAGACAAAGACAAACAGAGAAAGAGACAGAGACAGAGGGATAGAAAGCGACAAAGACAGAGAGAGAGAGAGAGAGAGAGAGAGAGAGAGAGAGAGTTCATTTGACTGTAACATAGATTGTCTGAAGGAGAATAGCATGAATTAAGTCTGAAAATATAGGTTAGAAATTGACTTTAGAGAGTTTTAAATTCCTTACTTAGAAGTTTATTCAGTATTCAGTAGAAAATGGAGACCCAGTGAAGATTTTTAGTAGAGGAGTTTTGTGATCAAAGAATTGCCATAGGAAAATTATCACAGAGAAGTGTAAATATAAATAATGGGTTGGACTAGGGAGAGACCAGAGAAAGGGAGCCCAATTAGGAAGATATGAGGATAGCCGGGTAAATCCAGATGAGGGTAATGTGAGTGGAAAGGAGGTGAAGAGTTTGAGAAATATTTTGGTGGTAAAATCTATAGATCTCAGTAGGTTGGATATAGGAATTAAGAGAAAGGAAATGGTCAAAGCAAAGATGAGTCTTAAGTTTTGACATTAGGTATCTGAGATGATGCCATCAATGAAAACAAGTGAAAATGGGGCAGAGTCAGATTTTTGGGAAGAAGAGGAATATAAGTTCACTTTTGGACATGTGTTAATTTGACATAAAGTTAAAACATATAGTATATGTGCTATCCCCTGGGAAGTCAGAAATAAAAATGTGTGACTGGAGTTCAGGAGAGGTTACCTGCCCTTATAAACTAAAGTATTATATCCATATTGAAATACTCCACGTAGTTCCAGGGGCTGTATCTCAAGGAAAGCATGATAGAATTGAAGAATATTCAGAAAAATATAAAAGACTTTAGGCACAGAAGAATCTTCATGGAAGAAATATCTGTCCTTTTTCACATAAACCAGATGTCACTACTATGGGGAAAAGCCTTGATTGCACTATATTATTTAAGTTTCTACTTGACACTATCAGAGTCAGCCTCCTAAGCTGGATGGTTTGGTCCATGTTAGTAGTTATTATGGAGAGAAGATGTAGCCATACGCATTTAATACTTAAATAAGACAAACATCTATAGTTTCATTAGTATAGCTGCTGCCACCACTGACAATTCACAACTAGGCTATAACTTAATTAGATGGATGTTAAAATTTGTTTTGGCCAAATCATTCATTGCCAAATCATTCACTGCACCTCTTCAAGATGACCTAGGATTATCCCCTAAAGAACAATCATTTAATCTTAAGCACCAGGGCTGAGATTCTTTCACAGGAGATGGGAGGGAAGCTATGACAGTCAAGACTGACAGGTACTATCTAGGTCACTTTGTAAGAGGAAGATCCAAGAAAAGGTCCCCTCCATCTTCCAATTTTTCCTATTCCCCCCCAGGAAGACTTTGTCCCTGTGACAGGGACATTTTTTAGACCCTTACCTTCTATATTAGAATCAATACTGTGCATTGGTACTAAGGCAGAAGAGTAGTAAGGACTAGGCAATAGGAACTAAGTGATTTGCCCAAGGTCACACAGCTAAGAATCTAGATTTGAACCCAGGACCTTCTATCTCAAAGTCTAGCACTCCACTGAGCCACATAGTTGCCCCAACAACTGTTTTTTTTTTCCCTAAAAAATCTACAGAAAGCCTCTGACTTTTGAAATAAAAAAGTATATCAGTTTTTTCTTCTCATGAGAAAATGAGAGCAGTATAACAAAAGACTAGCTAGAGCCAGTTAAAGCTGGAAGCTGTGGCAAGCAAACCCTTACATCTGATAGGCTTGGATAAGAAAATAATTTTTAGGAAGGTATAAGAGCTCTCTAGGTGTTGCATCTCCTAAGGAAGGGCAAAGCTTGCTAACCCCACCCTCCCCACCACCACCACCAAAGGTGAATGAATAAAAGTAAAAGAGATGGGTTAGATGAGTTTATTTGTGGAATGAAGTCCATTTCCAGTCCCACACTACTCATCCCCACACTGTCTATGATCCAACTAAACTATATTAATTCCTGTGCTTTGGGCAGTATCTTATGATTTTCTATTTCTATACCTTTGCTCATGCCATTCTCTGTGCCTGGAATGCCCTCCTTTAGCTACCAAACTCCTATATGACTTTTAAAATCTCATCCAAATCCCATCTCTTTCACAAAGTCTTCCTTGACTTCCCCAGTGATGACCCCATGAAACTTACAGATCCCTGGCACTAAGTACGTGCTCTATAAATGTTGGCCATTATTATTTTATTATCATTATTTTCCCTTTGTACCTTTCTAAGTGCTGATGTGTTGTTATTTTATATAATAATTACTGCACGGTTGATTGAAACTTCTCTGAGTTTAAGGATCATGAACTTTTTCAGATAAAATTTCTATATCCCCACTGCAGAAGATAAGTGTTTAAAAATGTCGAAACAAGTTTAAAGACAATTAATATTAGCAAGAAGTATTAGGGGTCAGCTGGGTAGCTCAGTGGATTGAGAGCCAGGCCTAAAGATGGGAGGTCCTAGGTTCAAATTCAGCCTCAGTCACTTCCCAGCTGTGTGACTCTGGGCAAGTCACTTGACCCCCATCACCTACCTTTACCACTTTTCTGCCTTGGGGCCAATACACAGTATTGACTCCAAGATGGTAGGTAAGGGTTTAAAAGAAAAAAAAGTATTATACTATGAATGTTACAGAATGATAATAACAAATAGCATTTACATAGTGCTTTAAGATTTTCAATGTGATTTGCATATTATCTAATTGAGCTTTTATTACAACCTTGTGTGGCATTATCTTAATTTTGCAAATGAAAACACCGAAGCACACATACAGCTAGTAAGTACTTGGGGTAGGATTTGAACTCAAGTTTTGCTGACTCCAAATCCGAGGCTCCATCCTCTGTTATACCTAAGTGATAGAAGAGTTGGGAAGAATGAAACTTCAGGGCCATCTCTATTTCTTTCTTCCTCATTGCAAAAGTGTTGGTGACATTACAGTCAAACCAATAATAGTTCCTTCTTCTTTTGCTTTCCCTTGACCAGCCACCAGAATGTGAAGTGTTTTGCTGAAAGCCAAGGCTGAAACACACTGTTCTCTCTATTTGTATTGTATTTTAATATAATTGGTTGCTTTCCCCCATTTGTTTGCGGGTGGTGACATAGCCAGGGAGGGCGGCAGATGATGGAATGAGGAGGAGAGGGAGAAAGAAAGAGGGAACACACATGAAAAACCCCATAAGCAATTCTGCCTCTTATTTATAGTGACAACCTAGAGCAAAATATAAAAATATATTTTCAGGGATGACAGCTTTGTTGCTTCTTGATCTCAAGCTGGCACTTAGGAGTTCACTTTGTGAGCAGCTGGGAAGCCCTGTACCTTGATAAAGAGGAAGACAGGAGAAAATGGAGAGAGGATGGAGAAGGAGGAGACACACACAGACAGAGAGAAGGAAGCAAGGGAGGAAAGAAAAAGATGGAGGAAGAAATGGAGAGAGAGGTACAGAGAGGGAAGGGAAAGAGGGACAAGGAATAAGAGATTGAGCAAAATATAGCATGCTGCCAACAGAACAAATACAAAGACTAGAACCAGAGCCCAACGAAGCAAGAGCTCAGATGCTGTTACTGTGTGGGCAAACATAGATATTGGCTCAGAGACTGGAGGTAGACAAAGGCTTTTCTCTGCTGAAAAATCAGAAAATGCTGAGAGTTAGACTTCTTCCCACTTAGTTACAACCCACTTAACTAGTCACAAAAGGGTATAGTTTAGGACAAATTTATTAGACTTTATATACACACACACATTTCTATATATACACATTTATGTATACAGCCAAATAATTATGTGTATCACATATATAATTATAAATAAATATATATATATATATATATATATAAAATTCAAGGTTCATATATACCATGAATTATGCGTGTGTTTAGAGAGAACGTCTAATATATTTGTCCTAAATTATAGGCCTTTTGTGTTCCTAAAATCCATTCATCATTCAATTCTTTAGAACGCAGAACATATTTTTCCAGAGAAACAGTTCTACAAATGGTATTTAGGTTTCCAGGACACAAAAAAGGAGCAGCATCAGACATGACTAATATCAACTCCATAACATCTAACCATCACATATAATATTGTTTCTAAAGAGAAAAATGGGTTCTGAATTCTGACTCAAGATGTTGGGGTCACCTCTTCCACACTCAAGGTCGGTGCCCCTTTTTCCTGACCTTAATTGTAAGCATGACAATGAAGAAGAAGAAATGAAGGGGTATATCCTGCCCTGCAGCCTAAGTTAGGGAGCAGGAAGAAGCAGAGTGATGAATTGGACAGAATATTAAATTTGGAGTCAGATGTCCTGCATTCAAGTTTTAGTTTAGCTGCTCGGTGTCAGTCTTTCTAGAAGTCATTTCTCTTCAGTGTCAATTTCCTATCCAAAAACAATGAAAAAGGGTTGAATCTTTAAGTGCCTTCTAGCTAGAAATCCAAACAAAAGCCCTATTATTTCTCCATGGAGAAATAATAACAATATATAACATTTTGAAAGTGTTTGCACAAACAATTTTCTCACAATTCAGTAAGCTAAGTAATGAAAGAGTAATTTATGGATGAAGGAATCAAGGCTCAGAAAGTTTCATCACCTTAGAGCAGGAGGAGACCTTAAATGTTGACTCCAACCCTCTCATTTTGTAGATGAAGAAACCAAGATGCAGAAAATATTTATCTAAGGTTGAATAAGTAGTAAGTGATAAAACTATTAGGTGAATTCAAAACTTGTGCTTCCCAATTCAATTTTCTATCTATTTCCTCACTGCTTCTACTTATATGACTTTAAAACACAAAATCACAAAGTTAATAAATGTGAGAACCAAGATGTCAACCCTGATTTCCCCTGAGCCTAAGTCCAATGGTCTTTTTATTGCCCTTTACTGCTTCTAAGGAGGTATGATCATATAATACACTAGGATATGATAATGAGAAAAGAGTGTCATCATGAAGTATAGGTGAGACACCATGAACTCATTGGGCACTTGGGCCCTGGCACTAAAAGGTAGTTGAGAGGTACATTAAAATGTCAGTTGCTGAGGGCAGCTGGGTAGCTCAGTGGAGTGGGAGTCAGGCCTAGAGACAGGAGGTCCTAGGTTCAAACCCAGCCTCAGCCACTTCCCAGCTGTGTGACCCTGGGCAAGTCACTTGACCCCCATTGCCCACCTTACCAATCTTTCACCCATGAGACAAATACACCGAAGTACAAGGATTTAAAAAAAATGTCAGTTGCTCAAAGCTTTAACTATTTCACTATTTTGTAGTGGGGTTGGTCCTAGGCAAGTAGAGTGAGGAACGTATTTGAAGGGCTTTCCAGTGAAAGAAGGATCAGACACAGAACTAAGAGTCATAGTGGACACTGCAAAGGGGAAGACAGAGTTTTGTAAGGAAAAAAAATTCCTAACAGTGTGAGTGATGTCAAAGTGGAATGGGTCCCCTTCATTGAAGTACTTCAAGGAAAGACTAGATTACTCGTTAGGAATGCTGCTAAGGGTATGCTTCATTAAGAATGGGCCAGATTAGAGTAATGATTATTCTCCTATTGGGGAATGGACAGACAAATTATAGTATCTGAATGTAATAGAATATTATATGAAATGATGAAATGGACAATTGTAGAGGAAACTGAGAAGACCTTTATGAACTGATGCAGATCAAAATGAGTAGAATTAGGAGAATAATTTATATATTAACATCATCATTAAAAAAACAACAACTTGAAAGAATTTAGAATTCCTATCACTGCAATGATAAATCACACACACAAAGAAAGATGAATACCTCCCTCACTTTTTGCTAGAAAAGTGATGAACTTAAAGTGCAAAAAGATGTAGTCATAGTGGATGTACCCAATTTTATCAAGAGATTTTTAAAATTGCTTAAGTGAGGAGGGAAGAGTAGGAGGACAGGTTAATTAAAACAAACAAAAAAAACCCTTTTCCCTGAAAAATAAAAAGGAAAAGGAATTTTAAACAGAGAGATTATATGATTCTATTAATAGTTTCCTTTCCTTACACTACAGGAAATTAGATCTTACTCTTTCTTAATTCTCTTTTCCTTCATGATTGACCCACTTGTTCCAGATATCATCTTCAATCATTCATGCTGCTCCTGTTGGGATTGGATATTAGATCAGTTTGCTCTATATCTGACAGATTTGGGTTGGCAAATCTGTTAGATGTTTTAGCTTTTTTAGGAACTGTCTCCATAACCACAGTTTTGGGTGTGAGAATGAAGGGACTAAAACTATATCTCCTTTCTTTTCCTTCCATCACTTAGATAAGGGAGGAAATGTACAGAGTATTTGACTTAGAGCCAGAAAGACCTTTCTCCAAACTTAGTCTCTGACAATCACCAGCAAGTCGTTCTAGACCTCAGTTTCTTTGTCTGTAAAATAAAGGCCTTGGATTATTTGGTCTGTAAGATTCCTTTCAGTTCTAGATTTATAATCCTGTTGTACGAGAGTTTCCATTTAAAGGACTAATGAACGATTCACTTGTCTGAGACATAAATCGGCTCCTGAAAAAAAGCAAACTAATTTGGCAGCTCATTTATCTGGGACATAGGATTGCTCAAAGTTGCAAGAAAAGCATTTGCTGAAGTTAAGTCTTGATCAGAGTTGTGTTACCTTAAGCACATGGATTTCTCTTATATTATCCTTGTTAGTTTTTTATAAGTATGTGCCTATTCTCCCGCATAGATAGAATACTGTGGTAGGGGAGTGCAAATCAGTTTTATCTGTCAATTGTGATACATTTTTTTATTTCTGTGATTGCTTATATATGTGTGTGTATACAAATATACATGTATGTAACTACCTATGATATTATTTCTTTTGCTTTATTGTAGCTTATCTCATAATTTGTTGTTTCTGGTCTAGATGTATCACTGTTGTGAAAATGGAAGTACATTAATGGAATTTTGAAAGCTAAAGTGATTAGCACCCTACGAGATTTTGAGTATAATTGAGATGTGATGATTGTTCTCTTGGTTCCTAGAGATGCCAATTAGAATAAAGGCAGGTTTGTGATATGGAGTAAGCTACCCCAGAAAGTGAGAACAGGTGTCCCTTCTCCCTTCGTAAGAACTAGAAGGCAAGACAGCATAGGTGGTCATGCTACGTATACATCCTATGCTACAATCCAGAGTCCTTCTTCTGGGCTACTGTCCCTTGAGAAGCTCAGTCACTTCTGTCATGACATACTTTCTATCTATGAATTTTAGAAAATGGTATTTTTGCTCTCTTCCTTCTTGAATAAGAAAAGAAAAATCTTTCTTTTTGTTCTTTTAAAATATTTTTCCCTGTCAAACAAATTCTCTCTCTCTCTCTCTGTCTGTCTCTTTGTCTGTCTGTCTGTCTGTCTGTCTGTCTCTCTCTCTCTCTCTCTCTCTCTGTTCAAATTCAGGACACATTCTATATAGTCAATGCATATTATCAGAGACTATCTAGTCCAGCCCACCTTTTTACACCTGAAGAATCTCAGGCACAGGAAAGTTAAAGAATTTGCTCAAGCTCACAAAAGTAGTAAGTTTCGGAGTCAGAATTTGAACCCAGGGCTTCTTATTTCAGAGCTAATATTCTTTCCAGGGAACTATGCTATATCTGTCTTCTCCTGGATGACCTGTTGACTCCAACCATTTCCATACTCATGGGCATTTTAATCTTGCCTTAGTTCTCAGCTACCCTCACTTATTTCCAAAGGGAGTGGTTTACTAGAGTTCTAGGAACCCACTAAAAAAAAAATCACATCCTTTTTTCTCTATCACCACCGAAAAGGTTTGAACATTAAAGTACTGTAATAATAAAATGTAGATAATCATAAACACCATTTCATAGAACCATTGACTTTAGAGCTGGAAGTGACCTTAAAAATCATATTGTTCTTCCCACAATGTGGATCCAACAAATGCACTAATTTGCCCAGTGTAACACAGCTATAGTATTCTTTCTCTTAAATCAAACCCTCTCATTCCGAGTTTTACATTTGTTCTTGGATTTTGAATATTCACTTGAGGAAACCTGAAATAATTCCAGAAAATTGACATGATTTGATTTTAAGGCATTGCAATTTTTATATGTTTTGTTCAAGCTATTAAGATTGACAAAGAAAAGTTTTGGCTTAATACCAGCAAATCAGCAGGGCTGTCCATTCTTATCAGATATTACATTTGGGGCTGATGATGGGTGTAATTGGACTCAATTGTGTATCTTAACAAAAAAAAAATCCTCATTATTGTGTAAGACTAAAGAAGATGAACAGTTGAAAAAAGAAAATCAGAAGCATAGGCAGTGTCACATAAAAGAACAAAATATTCAGTTAGGTTTTAATATTTGGTCGATTTAATTTTACTGAAACTAAACTCATCAGTCCCTCATGAGCAGACTGTAGCATAAAAGCATATTTATGACAATCCATAACTATTCACAGTTCAATGTTAAGAAAACAGCCAAAAGTGTTTTTTAGTAATGAGAAAAGTTAAATACCTCTATAACAAAGGTTCATTTAAAAAATAAACATCTATATTCCACAGATTACATTTGAACTGTCATAGTAAATGCTTATCAAGTGACAGTGAATGAATGAATGGAAAAGTAATTGACAAGACCCTGTGGAATCTAACCCAATTCCACATAACATTATATTTTAGGAGAGCCACTTTCAACCTTCCAGTGATAGAATTTTATTTTCTTCCTTTGATTTTCTGCCCCTGTTCTTCCTGGACCAAAAATGCTTAATTTAATTGTTTTAACTGAAACATACTGTCCATATAAAAAACGGTAGTACAGTCACTGACAGCAGCACTTAAGAATTTGATTCATTGTTTTCAAGGGGTGGAGAGGGAGATGGTTCAGCACCCCATCCATTCTCTTGGCCCCAGGTTGGGGCTCTAATTGCTAAACTTATATAACCATAGCTACATACATATCATATTACCTCCTCCCTACCTATTTGGGAAACTGTTCAATGCTTCCAATTCATTCAGACCTGTCAGACTCTTTTGACCCCAAGTGGTTTTCTTGCAAAGATATTAAAGTGGTTTCTATTTCCTTCTCCGGATCATTTAAAAAATTTACTTGTTTGTAACATTTAAAATATTAAGATACTCAGTTAACTCCCTCCCTCTCTCATCCCGCCTTTAGAGAAGACATCATTTGACAAAAAGATATATAGTATATACAAAGCTATTGCTTATTTATTCCCATTTATCAGTTCTTTCTCTGGAGGTAGACATATACAAGTCATTCTTCAAAGAATATTTCTGTTGCTGTATACAATATTCTCTTAATTCCACTTGTATTGCTCTTCATAATTTCATATAGGTCTTTCCATGTTTTTTCCCAAATTAACCCATTTGTCGTCCAAGTGGTCAAGAAGTCAGTCAAGAAGGAGATATTTCAGCACCCCATTCTCTTGACCACAGGTTGTGGGGTCTAATTGTTATAAAAAATGTATTTGTTTGTAACATTTAAAATATTAAGATAGTCCGTTAACTCTCTCCCCTCCCCTCTTAGAGAAGATGTCATTTGACAAAAAAAGATATGTGTGTGTGTGTGTGTGTGCGCGTGCGAGAACTATGTCTTATTTTTTTCTATTTATCAGTTCTTTCTCTGGAGGTGGTCATATACAAGTTGTTCTTCAAAGAATATTTCTGTTGCTTTATATAATGTTCTCTTGATTCAGCTTGTTTTGCTTTTCATAATTTCATGTAGGTATTTTCATGTTTTTCCCAAATTAACCCATTTGTCATTTCTTAATTCACAGTAGTTTCTGTTGTTGTTGTTTTTAAACCCTTACCTTCCATCTTGGAGTCAATACTGTGTATTGGTTCCAAGGCAGAAGAGTGGTAAGGGTGGGCAATGGGGGTCAAGTGACTTGCCCAGGGTCACACAGATAGGAAGTGTCTGAGGCCAGATTTGAACCTAGGACCTCCCATCTCTGGGCCTGGCTCTCAATCCATTGAGCTACCCAGCTGCCCTCACAGTAGTTTTTTCATCACACTCATATACCACAACTTGTTCAGCCATTCCCCAATTGATAGGCATCCATTCATTCAATTTCCAGTTATTTGCCATCATAAAGAGAGCTGCTACAAATATTTTAGGATATATGAGAAATTGAGGCAGAGTTAAGTGACTTGCCCAAGGTCAAAATAGCTAGACACTATAAATAAGGCTAGATTTGAACTCAAGAAGATGAGTTTTCCTGTCTTCAGGTCTGGTACTCTATTATTCACTGTGCTACCTAGCTGCTACTTCCAATTACCTTAAATTATTGGATGACTTTAAAGTCCATATTTGCCACATCGGTATTCTCCTAGGTAAAGTGTATCGTTTCAGTTCATAGAACATCATGATCCCCAAATAATCAGACTAATGGGGGAAAGGATTTTGATCAATTGGATGAATCTCCCAATCAATAATGATGTTACAGGTTTTATAGCCTGTTGTAGGTATCTGAGGGAAACTTCCCATGGAGGTGAACTTGTTTACCTGAACCTTTCTGATTAGACTGTGGAGATTGAGGCTGCTTCATAATGAATAGCTGACTAAAGGTTTGGAGGATGATTTCTTGTTAGAGGACCTGTCCACACTCTAGTCTTTAACAGCAAGTTGGAAAATGACTTGCCCCTTTCCTTTTCCTGAGCTTTTTCTCCATTAGACTCCCAGACAAGAATGGAGCAAGAAGGAAACTTCTCCTCTTACGCTTTCCACTAAGGAGTATAAAATGGCAACTTCTCTGAGAATATACGGCTTAGGTAAGACTGAAGGGGCAATTTCTGGACCTCCTCTTCCTGACTCCTTCTGCTTTGTTGTTTCATGAGCACAGATAAGCCACCAATTACCCTTCTCATTCTAGCTGTTTCCAGTCTTGTGGGGTAACTTCATAAGCAAACCTGAGTTTAAGAGCCAGGTTTAAGTATTCTAGGGTGAATGAAAAAAAGAGGATTCCCCAAATCTGATATTCCTTATTGTACATTGAGTGCTTTTGAAGGGATTGGGGAGCCTGCTACCCAACATTTATTTGTAGGAAAGTAGGTATGAACCAATACCTAAACTTTATTCTACTTGCTCTGAATTCTTACTCCCATGTTGAGGGCAATAAGTCAAAAAAAGAAATTGATTCACCTGAGATTTTTTTCCCAGAACTGAACCCATGTTTACACTGACTCTAGTACAGTAGAAGGTTAGGGGAGGTTGGGAGTTGGTTTGGGTGCATCTTCTCCAATGGATCTCTGGAACACGTAGGTGACTCAAAATAGAGATAGGAATTTCTCAAATGAAGAGTGTCTTTATTATCTTTTAATTTTACACTGTTTCATGGGTTCAGAGTAGAAATCAAAGGTACAATTTTTGGATGATCTAAAATTGTTTTTGGTAATGGTGATAAGAAATAGATGATTACTTAAGATCTCTTTTAAACCTAGGGTTTGAATATCCTAGGCAACCAGAAGATTCTCCACTCGTAGAATCTGATTTTAATAAATATTTGTTGAATTGAATTGAAATGCTAGTTAAGTTATTAAGGTTTAGGGAGATGTCTGAAGTAGTAATAACTGGATTAGAATCATGGACTTTTTTCTTCTTTTAAAAAATGATTTATTATAAATAATGTTAAGCACTAATATGATCAACTTGCTTTTTTTTTGCAATTGTTTATAATTAAATAAATAAATTTCATTGCACAAAAATGTTGTAAAAACTTAATAGCTCATACTTTCCAAGTCTTCATCAGCATTCTTGGTCAATTCATTCCTACTCATGCCTTTTATATTCATGTGGTTGGCGTATACTCTTTTCTGGGTCTGTTTTTTTTTTCCTTCTGCACATTTTCTTATGTTCTCATACTTATGAATATTAATTACATTATAGTTTTCCATTATGTGAATGTATGACCATGTGTTTAGCCATACATCTATTGTTGAATATTTAGATCACTTTTACCAGCTGGCTCATCCTCCAAATGATGGAGTTGGGTTTTACTCCATTGTCACAAATGACCTACAAAATCACAACTTCCTCTAGCAACCTCCCTTCAAATCATTCAGTACCCATTTATTTATTAAGCATCTGCTATATATCCTTTGAGAGACTGAACAGTATAGTGGCTAGGCAGCCAACAATGGGGGCAGAAAGACCTTGATTCAAGTCCTGATTGCCGCACATTAGTTCTATGACCAATGGATACAGTGCCCAGACAACTCTGTAAAACTGTAAGCGACAGAAAGAGTTGTGAACCTGCATTGTTGGAGAGGATTTTCTACATTGGAAGTTCTCTAGAATGAAGAAGTAACAAGACTGTCCTTCTTCCATGTCCCCGGTAGTAGACTGGGGAGACAAAATAGAAACATATGGCAAGAGAGGATAGAATCAGAACAATAGCAAATAAAAGGTGGTATGTAGCCCAGAGCTATGGATGCTCCAGGGAATGAGTGTCCCATCTGAGGAGGGAGAGCAATGTGAGTTGAAAGACTTCACAGGGAAAGCACAAGCTCCTGAAGCATCAATAACCTTTGGAGACCTGGCTAGAAAGGTGGGGCGGATGTAAACTCATGGAGGCCAATGATTATTATTATTAGCTTTTTATTAAGATCTTTTTATCAAGGGGGCAGCTGGGTAACCCAGTGGATTGAGAGTCAGGCCCAGAGAAGGGAAGTCCTAGGTCCAAATCTGGCCTCAGACATTTCCCAGCTGTGTGACCCTGGGCAAGTCACTTGACCCCTATTGCCTAGCCCTTACCACTCTTCTGCCTTGGGGCCAATACACAGTATTGACTCAAGACAGAAGGTAAGGGTTTAAAAAAAAAAGCATCTTTTTATCAAGATCAAGCTCTTAGCACTGTTTGGAACATAATTGGCACTTAGTTGTTTTTTTGGTTGTTTTTTGTTTGTTTATTTTTTTGGTTATGAATGATTTATTGGCCAGGCAGACAAAAGTAACAATCAATGGACTCCCCAGTTAATCCAAAGACCCCAAATATAGAGTAAAGCAAATCATTATACTCAAAAAACAATTAATCAAATATGTCCAATGGATCAATTAACTATAACAAAAACAATTGACTGGGATACAATTTAAGGCACAAAATTAAGTAATCTAATTTCTTTTTTTTTAATTTTTATTTTGAGTATTTTCCCATGGTTACATATTTCATGTTCTTTCCTTCTCCCCAAACCTCCCTAACCCCCCTTAGCCAATGCACAATTCCACTGGGTTTTACATATATCATTGATTAAGACCTAATTCCATATTATCGATAGTTGGACTAGAGTTATAGTTTAGTGTCTACACCCCCAATAATATCCCTATCAGTCCATGTGTTCAAGCAGTTGTTCTTCTTCTGTATTTCTCCTCCCACAGTTCTTTTTTTTATTTTGAATATTTCCCCATAGTTACATATTTCATGTTCTTTCCTTCTCCCCAAACCTCCCTAACGCCCGATGCACAATTCCACTGGGTTTTACATATATCATTGATCAAGACCTAATTCCATATTATTGATAGTGTTGGGCTTTTTTTTTTTTACTGATTAATTGACATTTCAAACAAGGGGAGATAGAGTGATCAAAGGATAGACAGGATTTAGCAAAATCTATTCACAGCAAAGAGGTAGCGATGGAAAGAGTGAGAGACCCTACTATGAATGGGCCATTCCCTCTGGCCTGGCAGACTATCTCCTGTACCCAAGGAGTGTAGAACTGAGCCCATGGCCCTGCTGAATTCAGCCGGTTTCGTTGCAGGACCACTGGGAACACCCCTCACCTTTCATTCCATCTGCCTCAGCCTCCAGGCTCCCCAAGGACAAGGAGACAATCGCTTTACCCACAGCTTGGCAGCAAGTGGGCTTCAGAGGCCCCTGCCAAATTAGCACTAAGTAGAAACATTTATGAAAAATGGGCCTGACTGAGTAGCCATTGATTTTCCATAAAGGACCCGTGATTGAAAATGAAAAACAAACAAAAGCATGAAATGGTGCGCATTGGGCTCTCTCCAGCCCTCTTCTCCCCAGGTATTGGCTTCGAGGGGTACGGCTTCCCTGCTCCCCACGAGGCCTGCTGGGACACTGGGAGGCCAGACAATGGCCTGCCTCCCTCCCCTTCCCAAAGGCGGCTTCCAGCTCTTTTGTGTTGGAGGATGGCACATGGCAGAGGGGTGCACCTCCAAACTCACAGTTTCATTAACTCAGCAGGTGCGAATGCAAGAGTCTGCTCTGCCTGGCAGAACTTCTGCAGTCCCCCAGGGATTGATAAGGAAATGACTTTGATGGATCACAGTTGCATTGGAAACACAGCATGGGGAGATTAGTGTGGCTCCAACCAGTGATTCTGCGCCGGGGATTGGGGTGTTGTTCTGATGAGATAATTTTTCTCATTAACCTTGATAACTCTTCCCCGATACACAGATCTACTTGCACCAACACAGAAAGCTTCCCCTCGTCTCCCTCCCGACACCCTTCCGTCCCCCCGACAACTCAGAGCCCTATTCTTTGCCTGTTGTGGGGCTGCATTATACGTCTCTGAGGGAGGGATTTCAGTAGCCAGCCACTGTCCATCCAGTCATAAAGGAATCACGAGAAATAGAGATGTATAAAGCCAAAGCCTCAGTGTTTCATCTACAGGCTTATTGTTGAGGAATAAGATCACAGGGAGAAAATATACTCTTCGGATATTCCTTGAATTTGATCCGAGTCTCATATTTAAGGGGAAGATACCAACCTGCAGGATTGTCTTTTCTGAGGGCTCTGGTCTCGAGCCTTTAGGGATACAGAAGGGGCTCATGCATCATCCTGAATGTTTTCTTTTCCTCCTCCCTTCTGGCCAGTCAGAAGCCCATATGGCAGGATGCTGTGTCCTGCTTCCTTTTACATAAGACCGAGAGTTTGAGTGAGCAATCTAGAAATATGATTAAAATAAACCATAACCTTAATTCTCTAATCTGTGGATCAAGCAAAAGGTACTTTTCGATGTGGAGGAGATTTCTGGAGACTGAAGGACTTTAGGTGCCCCTGGGGAAAGGGGATAAAGAAGTGACGGTTAGCACTGTCACTTCCTCTATTTGTGAGGAATGCAGAAGCTGATGATACTCTTCTAAAATCAATGAAAGCAGATACTGGATACCAAAAACAAATATTTGTCCCTTTGGGTAGGTGGGAATCATGGGATCGTGAATTCAGTGAGTTCAGTGAATATATAGTAAATACCTACTATGTGCAAAACATTGTATTAAATATTAGGGATAAAAAGACAAAAAGATAACCTTATATTTTTTAGAGGAAGAGGAGACATGCACTAAGATTAAGTAAACAGAAAGCACAGGACTATGCCCATAAAGCATTACCTAAGAAAAAAGAAATGGAAAGAATTGGAATCGGCAATGAGGAACGAAAGCTATCACTCTTTTAAGATGGTGTGATAGTATGCTTCAAGAAGCCTAGACAATCCACCTAAAAACTAATCAAAATAATTAACAACTTTAGCAAAGTTATAATATATAAAACAAACACATATAAATCATCAATATTTCTATATACTACCAATAAAGTCCAATAGCAAGAGATGGAAAGAGAAATCCCATTTGAAATAAAACATTGCCTAAAAGACTGTAAAGTTAACTTGACTTTCCTAGGATGAGTAAGGGGTTGTGACTGGCAGAGGCTCATTTAGCCAATATGTATCAGAGACAGAACTTGAACCCAAATCCTCCTAGATCTGAGGCATCTCCTGTCTCCTAGAGGGATGTTTATAAAGTTATTGCAAGTGGGAGAAATGATGGGCAGGACTCCAGAAAAGCCTTGGGTAGCCAGCGGCTCCTAAGTTGTACTTTGGGGATACTAGGAATTCAAAGAGGTGGAGATAAAGAGGGAGTATATTCCAGAAAGGAAAGGACCAAATTAATGCTTAAGAAACAGCTAAGAAATCTGACTCCAAAAGGGAGTGGATGAAGGGTAGTAATATGAAATAAAACAAGAAAGGCATATGAGATCCAGATTGCAAAGGGCTTTAAATGCCAGTCTAAAGATTGTTGTATTTCCCCTAAAGGGTTTTGAGGAGCTATTGAATATTCTTGAGTAGTGGTGTGTGTGTGTGTCTGTGTATATGTGTTGAGATATAGTGGTATCATTTTAATGGTTACATGAAGAAAGATTGGAGAGACTGGATTAAAGTAGCTGGAAGTAGGAACCAGTCAGGAAGGTGTTGAAGTACTTCAGATAAAAGGCAATGAGTGCAATGATTGTGTGAGGAGAGGATTGTGTGAGAAGAGAAGGAAATCTCTATAAGATTGTTAGGTAAAATTCTCATGGCAAGGCAGCTGACTCTCAGAGCAAGGGCTGCTGAAGATTAGGAAAAAGGAAAATACATCAAACTATTTTATAGATGAGGAAAACAAGCCCCAGAATGGTGGTTAAGTGACTTGTTATAAAAGTAGCAAGTGGCAAACCGAGGATTTGAACCCAGGATCTAACCAGTGCTTTCTACCCCCTGC
The DNA here is from genome assembly GCF_016433145.1 of Gracilinanus agilis. Lineage (NCBI taxonomy): Eukaryota > Metazoa > Chordata > Mammalia > Didelphimorphia > Didelphidae > Gracilinanus > Gracilinanus agilis. The sequence continues at coordinate 294,263,940 of NC_058132.1, forward strand.
CATACTATTCTGCAAAATAAAGAGAACATGAAGCTCAGTAGGCTTCAGATTAAATATAGGAATACCAGAGTTTGGGACTAAAAAAAATGATAAGCATTTCACAGTTTATAAACATTATGTCTTTAATGTGTCCACATGGCACAAAGAGAAGATTTGGCTAAAGTAGCCCACAAGGGGGATTAATTAAGCTTCCAAGATAATGCTATTAGAATAGAGATGTATGCTTCAGTAGGCCCTAGGGCTTTTCTAACATGGGGGACTCCAGAAAGCTCCCTTCAGGCTTATGGCATGCTTACAGTCATCTATTCAAAACCATACCTTGTAAATCTCCACCAATGTGTTTCTTTTAACAAAAGATACTTAACATGGCAACCCCAAATAAGGAACAAGAACGATTTTCCTCTTATCCACAGCTATATGCAGTATCACAGGTTACTACACCATCACTGGGGAAAGGGACAGACCCAAGAAACTCACGTCATCAGGCCAGGGAGCACGCATAACTCTGGAACATACGTACCCACAACTCTTATCTCCAATGCTGCAGAAGGATCAATGTCTCCTGGTGATGTCACTGAATCCCTTTCTCTTTCTCTGCAGGTGATCTCTGCTGAGCATCCCTCTACTGTTCTCTGCTGCTCCCTACTGGTCTTCAGCTATGAAACAGTTTATTCTTTATAGGGGAGGGCTTTTCCAACTCTTTGGTTTATACCCTCAGATATCTTAACTTAAGAGGGATGCCACACAGGTGACTGAGGGAAGGGGAAAAGGGAGTTAAGAAACATGTGACAGAAGGAACAAATGATAAATAAAATTATGCAATTTTTCTGAGACCTCCTAGTAGAAGAAAATATGTTTGTCATTGAAAAATTTTCTCTTCTATACTATTGGACTGGATAAATTTTCAGTGTTCCCCAAAGTCAAGGATTCTCTCTCTCTCTCTCTCTCTCTCTCTCTCTCTCTCTCTCTCTCTTTCTCCTTCTGTCTCTATTTTTGTTTCTCTGTCTTTCTCTGTCTCTGTCTCTGTTTCTCGGTTCGTTTTTTAGTATTATGTGAAGAATTTAAAGTTTATAATTTCTTGTTATAGAGATGAGTTACTGAGTAAGACCAAAGGGTTTTACAAAGAGACTAATTTCCATTCATGAGGGATATTATTGGAGTAGGTCCTCTTTCTTGTAAACTAGGTGATGGACAAGTTCAAAAGCTGAAGTTCAGTTGTATATAACTCTTTATGACCCCGTTTGGGGTTTTCTTGACAAAGATGCTGGAGTGGTTTGCCATTTCCTTCTCCAGCTCATTTCCTTTTCTGGATAATGTTTTTAAATTTATGAAAATAAAATGCATAGAATTGGAAAGGAAATCAATTATATTATCAAAGTAGGGGCAGCTAGACGATACAAAGAATAGAATACTGGGCCTGGGGTCAGGAAGACTATCTTCCTGAATTCAAATTTGGCCTCAAGCACTTCTAGCTATGTTATCCTAGGCAAGTCACCCTGTTTGCCTCAGTTTCCTCATATATAAAATAACCTGATAAAAGAAATGACAAAGCACTCTAGTATCTTTGCCAAGAAAACACTAAATAAGGTCACAAGGGAATGGACATGATTGAAAACACCTGAATAATAGCAATTACCAAAGTATTTAGGTAAAGAAACTCAATTCATGTATTCCAGGTTAAGAACCTCTGCTTTAAATGCTGATATTCTTTGAAAGGCTGTTAAGAATCCAAAAGATTATGCCAGTGAAAACAAAGAGGTGGCAGAATAAAATGGATGAAGAAACCTAAAGGGTTAAAAAACATTAACCGCACATTTAAAGAGCTGAAACTTCTGAAAGGCTTTGTTCTATCTATGGGATTCTAAGTACTTAACCAGGGTAAGGAGCTTACCAGCCCAGTGGAGAGAAAAGAAGCTGCAGAAACAGGGTAATAGAATGGACTCTGTTGGTGAAAAGTTCAAAGGGAAAAACATTACCATCTCTTTCCAGGTGGAAAAAAAGACAAATGCCAGCTACTTTCAAATGGATGGCTTGATTTGCCCAATTGTTCAGTTCCTTACTGTCCAGAAATACAAAGAAACTAACAAAAAACAGGAGTGGAAAGGACATAGATAGGGCAAGGAGTTGTCTCAATGTAGTGGACAAACCATCCACGTACAATTGAAATCACAGCCAGAATCTACAGGGGAATTTCACATGTTAGATCCCGTGGCAAAAACAAACCTACACAGTCACAAATATAAGACAATGATCCAGAAAATCTTAAGTTTATCACAAATAATAATTCTGCTGGCAAGTTGAATGGATACTTTTCTGAGTCTACCTGAAACTGCAAATGCAAAGAAAAGAATGAAAACTGGTTTGAGGTTTACAAGTAAAAAAGTAGAAATCAGTCAAAGTCATTGAAACTTGATTCCTTTTACCCCACCCCGAACCAAAGCCTTTTCTGGGTAGAGTTGGTTCAACTGTTTACATTATTAGAAGGATGTGACCAGATCTGATTACTCATACTATAAAACTTTAGGGAGGGGCAGCTGGGCAGCTCAGTGGATTGAGAGTCAGGCCTAGAGACAGGAGGTCCTAAGTTCAAATCTGGCCTCAGACACTTCCCAGCTGTGTGACCCTGGGCAAGTCACTTGACCCCCATTGCCTACCCTTACCACTCTTCCACCTATGAGACAATACACAGAAGTTAAGGGTTTAAAATAAAAAAATAATAAAAAAATAAAAAAAAAACTTTAGGGAGCTATGATTTCATGAGACCTCTAGTGACACAGATGGCAAATCCTTCAGTACCATCATAGATGGCTTGATGAGATGCTCTGTCCTCTGCTTAGACCATTACCTCTACATCATCACTACTGGTAAACCGAACTCTATTCTCAATTCCTTTGGCTCAAAGGCCAGATTTTATCTTGCTTTAAGGAACCTTCATGTCATACCCAGCATCTTCCACGTCCTTTCCTTAAACTTACCCCTTTCCAATGTCCCTTTATAAGATATCTTTTCTTGTTTGAATATAAACTCCTTAAGAGCAGGGACTATATTACTTTTTTTAACTTATATCTTGAGCTTTTAGTACAATGGCTGGCATGAAATGAATTTTTAATAAATAATAGAGCACTGACCTTGGAGCCAAAAAGATGCAGATTGAAATCCAGTTTCTGATGCCTACTAGCTGGATGATCCTAGGAAAACTGCATAATCTTTCTTCTTCAGTTTCCTCAACTTTAAAGTGGGGATAATAGTAACTCCTATTTTTCCAAAGGTGTTGTAAGGGTCAAAAGAAGTGATATTTGTTAAGAGCTTAGCAAGTGCCTGGCACATAGAAGACTTTGAATAACTGTTTGTTCCCTAACCTTCCTACTCTGTTCTAATCTCTCAATTCTTTCCCAAATCACCACCTAATGACCAACTGCAGTGATAACTACTCTACATTTAGCTAAGCTAGATGTCAAATGACAGATAACATTAAAATGGGTTGCTTAGGACACTATTCCAGAGCACCAAAATTTAGGCAGCACTGCTAAAGCCAGTATTCACCAGTATTATCAACAAGCCAGGACTTTTCCTCAGACCACTAGCAGATACTTTCCCACCTGGACCCATCCTTGCCAATAACAGTCTCTCCAAGCTTTGCTTCCTTGGCACCCACAAACCTAGGTGAGCTTAGCACCCTCGCCCACCCCTTTCCTTAGATACAAAAATTCCCAGCTAGAGTTCTTTAGATATATAATCTATTAAGGTACTGCTCCAATCTTTTTTTTTTTAACCTAGCAAGCTTCATGAGCTTATCCTCTGGCATAGACTTTTGGAAATCAGAGCTATTTCTATGCAACAATGAGGAATCAGAGAATCCATAATTGTTAGAAAAAGAAAACACTGATAAAAGATGATTGTGGTACTGACTGTCTAATGAAGATTGTTGTAATTTTTTTACATTTCACTTTCAGATAAATATGAAGGAATGTGGAAAACTCTGGGAAAGAAAGGGAAATAATGATTAGATCCTATTTCAAATAGTACTTCCTGTCCCAAGCAATTACATAGACAAAACTTGGCTGTAATAATCAAGGCAGCATAGTTTGCAACTAAAGGATATTGAATAAATTTCAGCTCAGACACAGCTATATGTTTGTTTTTTAAACAATAGAAGGCTAAGTTAATGGTAAAAGAGAAATGAATAAGACTCAGAACATATCTTGTCTAATTCTAGATAACAAAAGTAGTTCCATTGATGATTTTGGCCTGTTAGCCCTACTTATCTTATGATAGGGTCTGCTGGGTGGTACAATGATAGAACACTGGTCTCAAATCCAGGAAGACCCAGGTTTAAATGCTGCTTCAGACACTTGTTAGCTGTGTGACCTGAACAAGTCACTTAAACACTATTTGCCTCATTTCCTCATCTGTAAAATGGAGTCACAGCAAGGAAGGAAGAGGCAAACCACTTCAGTGTCATTGCCAAGAAAAACCTGTGGACAAAAGTCCATTGGATCATGTAGAGTTGGACATGACTGAGCAATAGCAACTTGCAATGTCAGCAGTTCAACAATTTATGTGAATGAAGCTCTAGGGTTTTTAGTTGACTATAAGGTTAAGGTGAAAGAGCAGTATGATATGGTCAAAAATGAGGGTTTTAGAATCTTGAGTTGACTCAGGAGGGAAACACCTTCCAGAATGGGGAGTACTTTGTACTTTTTTGCCCTGGTTAGATCACCTTTGAGGTACCGAATATAGCTTGGGCGATATAGTATAGGATGTTCAGAGGAAGAACTGAGGGAGTAGAAACACAGAAGAAAAACTGCTTGAACACATGGGCTGATGGGGATATAATTGGGGATGCAGACACTAAATGATAACTCTAGACCAACTATCAATAATATGGAATTAGGTCTTAATGATACATGTAAAACCCAGTGGAATTGTTTGTCAGCTACGGGGGTGGGGGGTTTTGGGGAAAGGGAAAGAACATGAAACATATGTAAGTATGGGAAAATATTCAAAATTAAAATTAAAATTAAAAAAAATATATATATATAGCATAGGATGGTCATTGAGGACCTGGAGAGTATCCAGAAGATGGCAAACAGGCTAAGGGCTTCAAATACATGTCACCTAAGAATTGGTTGAAGGAATTAGGGAATTTTAGCTTAAAGAAGAGGTGTACATGAAGAGTAAATTTAAGGATTTGGAGGACTATTTTGTGGAAAATGAATTAGATTAGTTCTTTTGAGCACCAGAGCTGCAAAAAGAGGGATAATTTTGTTAATGTCAGGAAATAGAGAAACATAAAGAAGTTGCAACATATAAACAATGAAGATTCTTAAAAAAACTTACAAAAATATTCAATAACCCCCATCCACCATAATTTTTATAAATGTTTTCTTTTTATAATAATTATGAATTCTCTGATCCTTCATTATTGCATGGAAATGACTCTGAACTCTGAGTAAAAGTATCATCCATGAAATCAATAATAAGAAGAGAAAATGGAATGATCTTATGTTGAGGGCAAAGGATGACAAGTGGATGGACACTATGTGGATATCCTTGAGATGTCAGTAGAAATCTGTAGAGGTCTCTAGCATGTTGGGTGGACACTGCCAAATCTTTTGAAAGACAGACACAAGAAATGATCAAGATGGAGAAGCAGAGATGGCTTATGCTTACATCACTGAACAAAACACTCAAACTGATGGAAGTATAAATCAATCTGGGTATTTCAGATACTGAGGGTGAAAAAAAAAAACCCTTAACAATCAAAGCTGGACCAAAGTGGAAAGTGTCTAGGCAAGAAAAGAGTTGCTTCTCATTGGAAGTTTACAAGTAGAGACTAAAACACAGTTAGTCAAATATGCTATTGTGGGGATTCCTTCTCAGATAATGGTTGAACTAAATGGCCTTTGAGGTTCATTCCAACTCTAAATTTCTGAGGTTTGCATGTTTAATCCAAATCCTACTTTAATTTACACTTACATTAGAGTTTTTTCTCCCTCTTAAAAAGACTAGAAATTAGAGGAGTATTAGCACTAGAGGAGATTTAACACTAACACCCTCTTTTCTCTAAGGAAGAGGCACAGCACATTTTATTGTTTTCTGCTTACAGCTCACAGGCTTGGGATATGTAATCTCAGTATTCACTGGTGATAAATAAGCTATTAAAAAACAGAGAGAAAAAGGAAACAGCAGAAAGACTGAGGCAGGCAATGAAGTGCACAGAATCAGAGCTAGAATAGACCTTACAAGTCATCTGGTCCAAGCCTCTTATTTTACAGAAGAAAAAACTGAGGTCTAGAAGGCAAAATGGCTTACAGTTATATAGATGTAAACAGAGACAGAATGGATACCCAGATATCGAATGATCACTCTTTCCCTTCCTCTACAAGTATCTTTCAAGCTGTGAAAAACCTCATTTCTTGGGGCCATCTCAATACTCCAAATCATAAATGATAAACTTGTTTAAGATTTTGAAATTTAGTGATATTTTCCCCCCATGCTGAAGTTTTTTGTGTGAGACTGTCAAACTACCTTCTGTCCATCTGGCCAGCCAAATGGATTATGAGACAAGATAACTGCCAGATGCATTCCAGTTGTTATCTTAATTTGTGAATGTATATCATGCCCTCAACTCCCTGTGTGCCATTCTGTAGAGACCACGTTTCATTCTCCCAGTGCAAACTCTAATTCACTTGAAGCTGACCACCTAGCATTGTCAAGTTGCTCCAGACTACCTGGCCTTGTCCCCAATGGCTGGTTCAAGGATATAGCTAACCTTTCTAACAAGTCAAAAATGGATAAAAGAGTTTGAGGAAAGACTTTTTTGCCGAGTGAAAAAATCTCTATATGTTACATTTGATTACATTTGCCTGACCTTGAACAATCCTAGGAGCCAGAGCAGTCATTTCAGTTAAGTAATTTAGTTTAAATTGCTTAATTAAGAAATAAAATTTCATGGAATTCCCTAGATTAATTTGCACTTATACTTAAGAGCATCAACATTTATAATCAATTTAAAGAGGAAATAGGCCTACAGTATTTTATAGTTTGCAGTGAAACCTAATTGAATTCATTTGGGCTGAAAAGGGAAATACAGAAAGATCTGATATATTTTTAATTTCGCACATCATAAGGAAGATAATAGGCATTTAATCTTTGTGGGGCATGTGTTTTTGGACCTGAAATTGCAAAAATGGTGGATCAGGCTGGTTCTCCTCAATTCCCCTAGTATGACCCAATATGGGAGGCAGAGCTTGGTTAGATGGAAGTAAGTGGTACATAAGCAGGGCTGGATTTATACATAGGCAAAGTAGGTGCCAGCCTTTCTGATGTGATTTCAGAGCGCCATGAGAGCCTTCACTCTCTTTCTCTTAACCTCTCGCCCACATGAGTACTTTTTTTCATGTTGATTGATTCTTACAATTACTTCTTAACAAAGAACAAAGCCTTTCATTTTATAGTGAGTTAAGACTTAAAATGCAAATTTCCCTGGGAAAGGTGACATATTGGCTTGCATTTATATCAAGGCTTGAAGGACTATTATGGATATTTCCTGAGAACAGATATAGATATGAGGACAGCTCTTTTAGGGATTGGAAAGGGGAAAGGAAAGAAAAAAAATGGAGAATGGACAAATCAATAATTTTTTTCACCTTTAAAGTATCCTCAAACTTTAAATCTGAGTACAAGTCTCCTTCACCAAACCTGGCCACCTGAATTCCCCAAAGTCATCAACAGCTACCCACTGATAGGACTAAAGGGATTTCTCTGAAGTATGGATAAAAGGGCCTTACCACATACTTATAAGCCCCAGAAAATGGAAGATGGAGCAGAAGGGGTACTATTCAAATGTAAAAATTTATTTATTTAATGATTTGTTCAATTTTTAACTCCCTAAACTCTTAGCTTCAAATTTCCATTCCATACAGCTTTATTAAACATCTACTAAATATAAGTCACCATGCTAGGGCAAGAATGAAACTGGCCCAAATCTAGCCTCAGACACTTCCCAGCTGTGTGACCCTGGGCAAGTCACTTGACCCCCATTGCCCACCCTTACCACTCTTCCACCTGGGAGTCAATACACAGAAGTTAAGGGTTTAAAAAAAAAAAAAAGAAAAAAAAAGAATGAAATTGGCCCTGCCCTCAAATGTTCATGGTCTATGAGGGGAAATTTATATGTTGCCAGGTAAGTAAATTAAATATAAAGTTAGAATTTTGGGAATAAGAAGAGATCCAGACAAAGATTCTTGCTCAGCACCTGGGAAATGGGCCATTACTGAATTTTTTTTAAAAAGTCTGTTAAGACAAAAAGGATGAGCAAAGTCTTCCATGTTGAAGACCTACTTAGAAGCAAACTATTGTGTTCTACTTAGCATAGAAATGATAACATTTACACATTTAAGTGTCCTTGACTCTACTTTTATTCTGTCATATGCAAAAGGATACATGGCTAGCAATAATAAGGGCAAGGAGTCACCTCCCCAACTTGTGCCAATTCGGATCTCCAAAGAGTATGTCTCCTGAGCCTGTGTAGCCATATGCCAATTTATAACACCAAAAAAGTACTATTAGCTTGATTATCCATTTTTGTTATTTATATTCCCTTTTGAGGCTCTTTTTCTGGTCCCTGCTTCTCAATCTCTGCTTTTAACCAACCAGTATATTAGTTGGCAGGGAGATAATCTATATTATTTCTTTCTCTCTATTCTTTTCTCTTCACTAATGGATGTTTTGGTCTTTACTTGATCATGGCTTTGCTTTTAGAATGATCCACTGGCATATGGCCCAGACCTAATATCATCCTGGCAAAACTTAATTTATACAGGATGAGATTCTTTTAGATATATGTAAAAAGTATTTCCAAGTGAGGAAAAAGTTAGATGTAGAGAGGCTTTAAGTTAGAGAACATCATGATCGATGTCTTTGATTTTCTCATTAAAGAAGCAACAACTTTGGAGACGGAGGGGAAAGGAATACCTTGAGGTCTGGAGGAAAAAGGAAAAAGTTTAGAACGGTCTTTATTAAATGTGAAATCAAATCAATCAGAGATGACTAAAAGGACTACTGTGGGATAGTGAGGGCCCAATTCCAATCCAATTGCTTTTTAAATGCATCTAAGCACTAACTATGAACAAAATCCTAGGAATACAAGACCGAACTGAAAAAAAAAAAAAGATTCGCAACTACTTCTTGAATTAGTAAATTAATGTAACTCCAGGTCTACAACCACTCCAAGACCATCGAGTAAAAGCAGTAATGTGATCATGTAGCGCCAGAGAGGCCCCAGGCCACAGCACAGTTTACACACTTTGGCAGGGTGGCAAATACACATTCTTCCTCTGCGCTAGTGGGCATGAAGCCACGGAGAGAGTGCTAGGTTTGAAGGGGGAGGCCTGGGTCCAGATTCTGGCTGTGCCATTTATTACCTGTGTGATCTTGGCCAAATTGCCTAACCTTAATGGGCCTTCATTTAATTTCCTTGTCTGAGGAGTCAGGAGGTCTCTACCAACTCCAAATCTATGATTCTCTGATCAGTTCGCCCTGTCATCGCAGTTGTGTGAGGGAGGAAGCAAAGTGGCGGCTGGCTCCAATTCCTCCTTCTGAATTTTATTCCAATTTTCCAAGGGCTGGTCTTGCCTATTAAAAAGAATACCACAATGACCCCAGTGACTTGGCTGTGTGGAATCCAGCCTATCTCACAGCTTCTTTCTCTATATCTTTCTGCTTTTATTTTTTTTCCAAGAAGGTAAAATTATTACCTTTTCTTCCCATTGTGTTCCTTCTCACTACTGGCACCAGGAGCTTCATTAAGAAAACTATATGATGAGGGTTCAGTTCATGTGAATGTGTGGTTCAAGGAAGAGAGTTCTGGACTTGGAGTCAGGAGAGCTGGAGTTCAATTCTACATTGGACATTTTATCATCAGTGGGATGATGGGCAAGTCACTTAAAGCTTCTCATCACCAGTTTTTCCCATCTGTGAAATTGAAATAATAATGCTCGAACTGTCTCTGACCCAGGGTTGTTGTAAGTGAAAGTAGGATTCTTTAACAATAGCTACAACTATAACAGAAAACATTCCCTCACTATGGCCGATTCTTCTCAGAGCATAGAGATATAGAGAAGGAAGTAGTGAGATAATAATAGGTAAGACCAGCCCTTGGAGGGGTCAGCGGGGTAGCTCAGTGGATTGAGAGCCAGACCTAGAAACAGGAGGTCCTAGGTTCAAATCTGGCCTCAGACACTTCCCAGCTGTGTGACCCTGGGCAAGTCACTTGACCCCCATTGCCCCACCCTTACCACTCTTCTGCCTTGGAGCCAATACACAATATTGACTCCAAGATGGAAGGTAAGGGTTTAAAAAAAAATTAGAAAAAAAAAAAAAGACCAGCCCTTGGAAAAGCCTGTCTTTTGGGTCTTCCAGCTAAGCTCTCCACTTATATAATGGATTTATAACAACATTATTTTTATATATAAATATAGACATATTAATATGATCTCTCCCTTATATAATGGCTCCTCCTCCCCGTATTTTCTTTGTACGCATGCTTCTTCAAAGTTGGCCAGGTCCTCTTACCTTTTCCGGCCAACAAGAATTTTTCAAGTCAGGAACTATGCTTAGCTTTGTGTTTCAGTCATTTCAGTGATGCCCAACTCTTTGGGGATTCACTTGGAGTTTTCTCAGCAAAGATCCTGGAGTGCTTTGTCATTTCCTCCTTCATATCATTTTACAGATGAGGAAACTGAGGCAAACAGCATTTAGCAACTTGTTCAGGGTCCTACAACTTGTGTCTGTGGCCAGATTTAGAATGAGAAAAATGAGTCTTCCTGACTCCAGGTCTATCCACTGAGCCACCTAGTTGTTCTCAGTAAACAGGACACAAAGAAAAGCAAAAGAGGATCCTTCCTCTCAGTGGAGCTTGTGGTCTCATGGACTTCCAGAGGGACTAAGGCAGTAGCCTTGCCTTTTCCCAGGTTAGCTTCCACGTTGGAAAATATCAGCAAATAATGACTGAATACATGATAATAGCTAGGGGATATTTGCCTTTTAAGAGACGACAGTGACTTAATTTAAAGGAATCATATATAGAACGGTTGGTACAGGAGATATCAGGGAGAAGAGGTGCCAGAGGGCTCTAAGAGTATAACTGCCAGGTAACAGAGAAGGCTCAAGAGAGTCAAGCTCAAGGTTATTCAGAAGACTGACTCATACTTGTAAATCGGGCCAGAGGGAAGAAGAGGTGGATGAGTCAGTGTTGATAAGGGATTTTTGATTTTAAAGCCCTTTACAACCTGGCCCCAACTTCCCCTTCCAGCCTTGTTTTATTTCACTGTCCTTACTGAACATTTCTTCTTCTTCTTCTTCTTCTTCTTCTTCTTCTTCTTCTTCTTCTTCTTCTTCTTCTTCTTCTTCTTCTTCTTCTTCTTCTTCTTCTTCTTCTTC
>NC_058132.1:294275730-294300754 GCF_016433145.1 Gracilinanus agilis
CTCCTCCTCCTCCTCCTCCTCCTCCTCCTTCTTCTTCTTCTTCTTCTTCTTCTTCTTCTTCTTCTTCTTCTTCCATCCTGGCTGACCATTTTGCTTCTATCTCCCATGTCTAGAATTCTCAAATCCCCCATTTCCTTCAAAACTCAGCTACATATCACTTTCTTTTACACATATATTTAATAATATAATTTATTTTTAGATTATTCACATTTCCCAATGTATTCCTCTTGTCAACTATCCCTTTGTTTTTTGTTTTTTTTTTTTTTTAAACCCTTCCCTTCCCTCTTGGAATCAATGTTGTGTATTGGTTCCAAGGCAAAAGAGTGGCAATGGGGGTTAAGTGACTTGCTCAGAGTGACACAGCGAAGAAGTATCTGAGGCCAGATTTAAACCCAGGATGTCCTGTCTCTCATTTCACTGAACCACTTAGCTGCCCCCAGCTATCTCTTCTAATAGAGAATAAAAGAGGGGAAAGAATGGTTTAGCGAATTTAACCCACATATTGAAAAAGTCTAAGATTTATATAAAATTTTCAGTACCACTTCCTCCATCTCTATAAAAAATCACAAGCAAGAGTCTTTTCATATATCTTCTTTGCTGAGGATAATCTAAGCTTGATCGTTGTTATTTCATACCATTCAGTTTCAATAATTTGATTGTTGCTGTTTTTTTCCATTTATATTGTTATATATGGTGATTGTGTATATTATTTTGCTGGTTCTGTTTACTTTAGTTTGTATAAGTTCACATCTGTTTTCCTAGACGTATCTGTTATCATCATATTCATTGTTTCTTATGCAAAGATAGGATGGCCATTTTAGACCTAATACCAAGACTAGTTAAGAATATGTTTCAGTAGATCCTAAGCATTAGACTAAGTATGAAAAATCTTTGAAAGTCATTAGATGAAGAGAAATGCTGGCAGATAGGAAGTCTATCCATGTGGCTGAGGTATTTTTTTCTCACATTCTGGAATTGGGGAATTCTACAAATTGGAGGGTACTGTTCCAATAAACTCCCTTAGAAGAAACTTGATGGAGGTGGGGGAGAAGAGGCCTTAGCTTTGGCCTTATTTCTTCTCCTTTCCTTGTCCCCAATTTGGCCAGAAAGGGAAGAATTTTGCAAGCTTTGAAGACTGCAGGATTGTGGACTTCTCATATCCCTGTTTGTGCCCTAGCAGCACCCCTAGATCAGTTGATGGCAGTGTCCGAATTGGGAGCTTAGGAAAGATTGGATAAAGATTCACTGTCCTTAAGGGAACTTCTTGAGCACCCCTCAAACAGGAAGAAAGGACTTCCAGCAAGCAAGAGTTATGAGTTACTTGTTTACCACATGTTTTCTTTAAGCTTAGGCCCATTTCCTCCTGAATTTTGTATGTACTTGTGGGGAAGTGTGTCACAGATATTTTCCCACAGAATACATGATGATACAATTTAATTTATACATTATGATACAAAAAAAAATTTTTTTTAAACACTTACCTTCCATCTTGGAGTCAATACTGTATTGGCTCCAAGGTAGAAGAGTGGTAAGGGTGGGCAATGGGGGTCAAGTGACTTGCTCAGGGTCACACAGCTGGGAAGTGTCTGAGATCAGATCTGAACCTAGGCCTGGCTTTCATGATGATACAATTTTTAATAATCATTTTCGGACATTTTGTGATCTATGTTTTTTCTCTCCCTTCCACACCTCCTACCTCCTCCCAAGATACCAGTCACAGACTTTTAGGGGCATATTTTATACCAACAATTCTCACTTTATTGTTTTAGGAATTATACCTTTTCTGGAAACTATTTAGGACCAACTCAAATGATTTTCAATTGATAATCTTGTGGGGAAGTATGATGGCAGGTGGCTTAAACTCAAGCATTAGAAAATCTTTCAACTCCTAAGGGTAGCCCTAGAAGAGACAAAGTGAGAGGAACTAGTACTTATTAAGTCCCCACCATGGAGTGACGAATCACTCCAGTATCTTTGCCAAGAAAACCTCAATCAAAGTTACAAAATGTTGGGCATGACTGAAAACAACTTAACAACAACAAAATGTTCCATTCTACTATGCTAAGTTTTTACCAACAATCACGGGAGTTAGGTGCTATTATGATCCATATTTTATAGTTGAGGAAACTGAGGATACAGAAGTTAAAAGATATGTCTATCGTCTTTCAGCTTGTAAGTATCTGAGGCTAAAATTGAACTCGGGTCTTCCTGATCCCAAGCCTATTGCTCTCTTTACTTTGCTGTGAGCAACCTTGATCTAGGATGTGAGATCTGTAAGAGAGAGAACTGGGAGAAGCATCCCCAGAGCTCATATGGATAACTCTTGTGTCATAGTAATACTCTCATATTCGTAGCCCACAGTTTATCCCCATGCCTCAATTGATGGGTGTATCATGCACTACTCTCTACATGAAATCTTTCTCAATCCTTTCACCTGTGGGTGCCCTCCTCCCCAAATTACTTGTATTTATTTGGTATGTACTTGTGTAGGAAAAGTCTGCCATTCTGCTACCACAATAATTATATAGGGCCCAGACTGTTCAATAGAAACAATAATTAGAGACAAACTAAGGGTGAACAAAGGCCAACATAGCTCCTCTGAATCTTTCAATCAGCTGAGGGCTTTGAACTAGGTGAGAGAAAACTGGTTAGTCAGTTTGAAGGAGCAAAAGCCATTAGATTAAATGGAGGGACACTGCACAGAAAATGTTTTGGGATTAATGAAAGAAATTTAGTCAAGCCCTGTGGGTTTTGAATAAAATAGCAAGCCATTTCATATCCTGGCATTCTAGAAGGGAGCCAGTCCAGTCAAGCCTTTCAGAAGAATCACTTGGAGAGAGAGAGAAGAGAAAAGAACCTTCCCTCTTCTCTGACTAGAGGAAGATCAAAGGAAATGTCAAAAAATCTTGAAGATTTCAATTTCTCATCAGTCTCCTTAGCAGTGCCTGGACTAGCAGTGACTTGTAACATTTCTGCATCCTAAGCTGAGGATGAGCTCTAGACACTGAGCAAAGGTAACTTCAGAATTCTAAGGAGACTATCAGAAAGCTACCCTGCACCTAAGGTGCATTTTGTGAGGACTCCATGAAGGAATAAAAGGACTTCAATAATCACAGAATTCTGAGTTTTTCCATCTGTCATATAAGCTCTGTAAACTGGAGCCCTTCTTTCCCCTGGACTTTGTGGGAGACTGTACCCCCACATTGGAAAGATATTTGTATCAATTGTTCTTGGAATAGAAAGAAACTCAACTCAAACCAATTATTAGGGATTTTCCCAGTACCTGAGAGGAGACATGGTAGACACCCACTGGGGATCCATCCAGTCAGTGCAAGTATGATTTGGGAGAGCGAGCCTCAGAATCTATCACACACTCACACACACACACACACACACACACACACACACACAAGACTGTATGACATTTTTCTTTAAAAATGTTAATTCTTTGAAGGCAAAAAAATTATCATATTGTCTCTTTTTCTACACAGTACATAATAAGTGACTTCCAAGTAGGCGGTACAATAAGTAGGAAAAAGGAACTAAAAAGAAGAAACATAGTTTGTATTCAGGATGATAACAAAGGAAAATCAGCTGTATGCCTAAGGTTATGGAAGTAGCCAACTTCTAGTTTTCCCTTGGACTACATAAGAATTGTCATGGATATCTTTGACAATGGTATTTGTCATGGGAGAAACTAGGACTTGGTTGAAGAGTAAGAATTCATCAATGAATAAGAGCAAGATTCATTAAAATGAGGGGAGGAGAAAATGAAGGTAGAATGAATGTAATGGGAACATCAGAAGTCAAGTATGTATTTCAGGATCTTTCACACATTCCAGAACTTTAGCCCTGGGCTCTTTTTGTAACCCTACTCTTCTAGGACACTCTCTTTTTCTTTGAAAAGACTCAGAATTATGCCATTCATATGGCAGAGTTTGTCCTCATTGCAGATACCAGAATGGCTCTGTAGGAAAGCACTGGGACCAGTATTCACTCCATCACATTGCCTGAATGCACAGGCTGGGAATGCCTAGAATTACTACACTAATTCTTTTTATGACCCTTAAAGTGAGGTGATCCCCAGGTGGTGATCCCTAACCCCCAGGAATCTGAACTTTAAACCATGACAAAAATGATAGAGATTTCCACCTTAAAAACTCTCAGAATGTTATAAAATCTACTCACAAACTCACTCACAAATCCCCATATGACTCATTCCACTATTTTCAATATGGGCTCAATCATTCAAAGCATGACAATAGCAGAGCACATTATTTTCCTTAGTGATTGCCATTTGTTAAAAATTATCTAGTGCTTAGAGAACTCTTTAAAATTGTATTGATACCTTTTTATTTTTAACATGACAATATTGCTTTGTCTCAATAAAATTTCCTTCCCTCCTTGTCACCATAGACCATAGACTCCCTACTAATAGCAAATATATATATATATGAAATATTTTGCATCTTTGTCTCCAATCTCTCTAGCAAAAGGAAGTATATATCATCTTCAATCCTTTAGAAACAGTACTGTTTTGTTTTTGTTTAATCTGAATTTTTATACCTTTTAATCTTGTTCTCATTGATGTTATTGTGGTCCTGGAGTATTTTACCCCTTGGTTCTGAAGTTTCACTCCCTCTGTATCATTTCAAAAAGTTATCCCATATGTCTATGAACCTGTTACATTCATTTTTTTCTTACAGGATAATATTTCATTGCATTAATAAGCCACAATTTCTGTTTATACATTACCCATTCAATAGGTCCCAATGTCTCCAGTTTTCCATAAGATTTTATTTTTCAAAACATTTTTACATTAATTAGCTAAATGCATATAGTTAACTATAAACAACTATGTATATATATATAGTGTATCAATCTAGTCATATATCTCTATCTGTTTTTTTGATGAATATGTATTATTTTCCTATTCTACAGATAAAGAAATAGGCATAGAGCTTAATAGCCTTATGGCAAATCATCCTACTAATTTATGATGAAAGTGAAAATAAAATCCAGGCACATCAGTTTATTCAGATATGTAGTAGAAAATGAGACTATCTATCAATTCATATTCTTTGGTATAAAAAACAACACAAAATAAGCATATAACATGGATTTCTAAAATTTCTGTGTTCAAAATTCTCAGAGATATTCTTTTATTGATAGAGTGGCAGTGAAAAAAAGAAACCAAAGAAAGTAGGGTTTAGACAACATTTATACATAATTTTATCATGGAAGAAATGAATAAATATGAAGGAAAAGGTATTGTGGGGGGTGCTTAAAGTAGCTGGCAATGTCCTTCAAAATTTCATTAAAAATGGAGCATTATTTTTTTCCAGGCCTAGAGGTTTGTTGTTTTTTTTTAGACAATGGAAGATTGTTATGAGCCTTTAATTGTTTTAAGAGAAATTAAGATTCTTAAGCTGTTTTCTGTCTTTAAATTCTTCCTCTCTCTCAAACCCAATCTTTCCTCCCCCCACTCTCACACTAAATCATGTTTGTTTAAATAAAGGACGTTAAGGAAAAGGAGGGAAATGCAGATAATTATGGAGTTTAGACCTCCCAGGGAAGGATACTGTGAAAAACTAAAATCCACCCAAACGGCTGAGGTATATTGTTAATCTCCTGGGATCAACATCTCATCCTTTAGAGCTGCAGCATCCTATTGGTTAAGAATGAGAAGGAATGACACTGGTGATTGTCTAGCCTTTATTACAAAACCAAAATGTAAAAAGCAGCCATTTCCTGAGCTCTGATTTATTAGATGCCTGGGTTAAGAGTCATTCAACACTCTGGACATTTAAAGGAGAGGAAAAAGTGGTCAGGGAGCGAGATACAGGAGGCAGATACTTTCAGCAAGTAATTCTGTGCCCTATTTTTAGTTGTCCATCTTTTCAGTAAGCAAAGGGTAGCCCTAAGACAAAAAGGGGGATAGACAAATTTTGTCTTCATTTCCTTTCAACTTTTGTTCTTGAATAATTTTCTTTCTTTTCAACACCTCAACTTTCCACTCAGGTATCAAATTCTGTCTTATTAACCAGGACTTTACTTCAAAACGAATGGTAAACTCATCCATAGCATGTTATTATCATGCATTCATTTGCTTGTGTATCTGTTCTTAACCAAATCTATGACATCATTGGTATAGGGAGTTCATGGTGGGGAAGGATCAATACTCTTCCTACAATTAATACATTTTACAAATATTTCCTTGGGCATCAAGATGTTCATTGATTTGCCAAGGATCACAAAGCCAGCAGAGTACATGTCTGAGACAGTGCTGGTATTCAGGTCTCATTGACAACAAGGGCTGCTTTCTTTGAAGCATGTTACACTGCACCTACTTTGCCATCCTAGATCTATAAAATTTCAGTGTTGAAAGGAATCTCAAGTTTAATTTGTCTCGTATCAGGAATTTCTTCTACAATCACAATTCCCAACATTTTTTCTTCTCTGAACTTCTTTCAGTATTAACAAAATGTGTTTTGAGTTTCCAGGGCAATAGAGTATACCACTTATACTATTTATCAAGTATTGACTATAACTACAATGCTAACTTCCTCCTAAAACTCTGAATGGAAATTTACATTTTATGACTGTAAATATAAATTTTATTTTACCCATGATTATGAAAAATCTGAATATAAAATTTTAAAGCTCTAATTTTAAATTAATTATGAATGTTTTCATGGGATATTTTATAAGAATTAAAAGAAGTAATCTAATAAGACCTCATGTTTATTACCCTCTACAAAACTTCATATTACATTTCTGTATTTTATAAACTTTAATGAATATTAATAACAACAAAATGAAATGTTATAACTTTCTTTGAAAATGTTTACCACAATATAGTAGTAATCATGTACAAATTTAATTTTGATGGATTTTTTTAAAATAAAAATTGGATATCTTTGGCTAAACATTAAAGAAATGCCATCCTGAACCTCTGTCAGTATAGAATCTATTTCTACATTTTGATTTTAAAAAAGGATACAACAAAAGTGTTTGTTTACACAAATATGTGATAGGAAATGTTCTGAGGATTTTATGAACTTTTTACTGAGAGACCAAAATTCATTTTATTTTTATAAAAAAACATTATTAGGTTGCAATTTCTGATTGATATTTGTAGTTCAAATCTGTTGACATGTCAGTTAAATTTTGTTTTTCATTCATTGACATCATGTGGGTTAATAATTCAATTTTAATTTGTTGGAAATTTCAGGAAGACATTCATTGAGAATCACTTTTAAAAAATTTCAGATGATCCTCAAAATCTTTCTTGACTGCCTTATCCAAAGCTAGTTCATTTTTCTAATAGGAAATTTAATGTCACAAAATACTCAGTACTGTTTTCTATTTTGTGGTTTCAAAATTTTAATTGGTTAATCATACTTTTTATTTCATCTTGAACACTGAATATGCTTGAATTTGCATTCATTTTGTTTTGGTTCAACCATTTAAAAATGTATGTTTTTAGCCATGTCATATCACTTGAACACTCAAACATGTGATGATAAGTTAGTAATGAGTAATGACTTTATCATGGGAAAGCTGCCTAATATCTGAGTGTATTAGAAGTGTAACATTATTGCTGCCCACCCCTCTACATAAAATAACAAACAATTGATAGTGAGTTGATTTTTTTAATAAAAGGAATTATTCTGACAGCTTCATCTAACATACTTTATATTTATTATTATTATATTTTCCTTGATGCCCAACTTGTGTCTATGCCACAGTGTGTTCATATTATGTGTGCATTAATTTTAATTTTTTATATAAAAAACAACATCTCCAAATTGCTAAGGCATTGATTTTGCATCATCTGTGCAAATCCACAAGAGAGGCAATTGATTGTTTTCCTTTAAAGTATGAATTAATTAAATGAAAAATATCTGCCCTGTTGTTCCGTTAACTGACAACAAATACGATATTCTCTTCCACTTTACCATCATGTAGATATAATTAAAATTTCAAGGTTACAAATATCAATTATTTCATCTAATTACAAAGGGTACGTATCACTTTCTGGAACTCTTTCTATTTTAAGTGATTCACCATCATTAGACATATATATCTGAGGAGATCTGTATTGTTAGAAACACGTAGCATCTCCAACTTCTTAGACTTGCTTCCACACACACACTTGACAATTGCTTTGGCATATGACAAACTTTTTTTTCTGGAATTGTATGCTTACCCAGTATTAGCAATTTGATAAATTACTCAATATCATAAATCACTTATAAATTACTTCATCACATTTTTCCTTTCTTGTATATGCACAAAAATAAATGAATCAATATTCCATTTTTCAACTCTTTCCATTAAAACAAATAGTTATCGGGCAGCTGGGTAGCTCAGTGGATTGAGAGTCAGGCCTAGAGATGGGAGGTCCTAGGTTCAAATCTGACCTCAGACACTTCCCAGCTGTGTGACCCTGGGCAAGTCACTTGACTCCCATTGCCCAGCCCTTACCACTCTTCCACCAAGGAGCCAATACACAGAAGTTAAGGGTTTAAAAAAATATAGTTAACAACATAGTTTTCATGTTTCAATAGTACATGCCCAGAAAAAAAAAAAAAAAAAAGAGAAGCTTCTGTTTGCATAGACTGTTCCACAAATTATACAGTTGGGTCAGAGATATTCATTATCTCCTAGAAGTGAAAACCAAAATTGAATGCATTCTTTACTATATTTCCTCTTTTTCAAACCCATCATAATATAGGTATCTCAAACATTTTGGGGTATTATTTCAGAACTGTGACCTGTCAAATGATTTAATAAAAGTCACTTGATAAGGTTTTCTGATCATAGTGTGCTAAATCTGAAAGAATATTTTGACTTTCCCCATTGACATGTTTTTTTTAATTCTTTTTCTCATATACTGCTATTGTTAATTCAATTGGGCTGCTAAAATTTTTTGAAAGTAAAATAAAAATATTTTTACAAAGTTTATGTTTGTATTCAATACTCATTAAATATATTGAAATACCATATTAGTAAAATTGATGCAAATGTCTACTCAAAATGTTACTTAGCAATAAAAAAAATTGTTTCTTAACAATAAAAAAACTTTGAAATACTCTTTCAAAATTCTACCATTATTAGCTTACATAGACTTTAGAAGGTATGACTATGTGATCAACCAATTAAAATTAGTAGCTGGTCAAAATATTTATGTTTCTTTTATTTTTATTAACATACAAAACACAGTTCTATATTGTTCCTTGTTGTAAGATCACATTCATAAAAACTAAAACCCCCAAATAAAACCATAAATTCACTGATGCGAAAGATAAAATATTTGTTTCACTGAATAATGACAAGTGCTATATTAAGTGATAAATATACTAAAAATCAATTGCATATGTGACTTTAATTTAAAAAATATTTTATATATAAAGTAACCATTGTAAAGAAAGTATCCTTTTATATATGACCTTCTTCTTTTCTAATCCTGACACACTTCCTACACTCTCAAAGAAACTCTACTGAATGACTAAGCTGTGTTGCCAATCAGCTCTTTTGAAAATCTGCCAGATGAAAGAATAGCAGCAGAAAAGGCAGATAAGTTTAAATCTAAAATCAGCCTTAGCACTGCAATGAGAGAAAATATAAGGTTTATTTGAAGAACATGTATAATGATCCTTGATGGTTTCAAGATGGCTTGTAATGTACACGCTGAGCAATTATCACCTTCTTTTCTTTTTTTAAAAAATACTTACCTTTTGTCCTAGAATTGGTACTGAGTATTGGTTCAAAGGCAGAAAGAGTGGTAAGGGCTAGGCAAGTGAGTCACACATCTAGGAAATATCTAAGTCTAGATTTGAACCCAGGACCTCCTGTCTCCAAGCCTGGTTCTCCATCCGCTGAGCCATCGAGCTGCCCCAGAAATTATCATTTTCAAACAGCCTGGCATGTGAGCTACAAGAACATAAAGCTCTTGATCACATGATTACATAGATAATTATGCGGGGTAACAGGAGAACGAGGAAGCTACTCTGATACCTTGGACAGAACACAAATAAAATTATGTCCATGCATTTGACCATCTGTTAAGAACTGGTTTGTACTCAGATGTCAGACTGTTAGGCTGGTTTGGAAATAGTTTGATGACAGGTTGAGAAACTTCATTTATACTTCCTTAAAAGTAGTAAGATAAGAGGTTGATGCAATGAATGCAAAAACACCAAAGTTATTATGGGAGAGATCATGATGGTTTCAAATGACTATAGAAACAAAATCAGAAGGATTCAAATATGCACACACTTGTCACAGAGGAAAATATATACTTGTAACATAAATGGGCAATTATTTACTGCTTAAAGGGCAATTAAACATTTTTAGCATAAAAAGCAAATGAAGAAAATTACTGACCATTTTCCTTAATGAAAATCAATGTAAAAATCTTCAATAAAATACTAGCAAGGAGGCTACAGTAATATATCACAAAGATCATTCACCCTGACCACGTATGCAGGAATGCAGGGCTAGTTTAATATTAGAAAAACTATGAGCATACTTGACCATATCAATAATCAAACTAACAGAAATTACATGGTTATCTCACTAGATGCAGAAAAAGCATTCAACAAAATACAAAACCCATTCCTATTAAAAACACTAGAAAGCATAGGAAAAAAATGGGTCTTTCCTTAAAGTGATCAGTAGTAGCTATCTTAAACCATCAGCAATATCACCTGCAATGGGATTAAGTTAGAAGCCTTCTCACTAAGAGCAGGGATGAGCAGGGATGCCCAATATCACCATTATTATTTAATATGCTACGGAAATGCTAGCTTTAACTATATGATAAGAAAAAGAAATTGAAGGAATTAAACATAGGCATTGTGGAGATGGAACAATCCCCCTTTTCAGATGATATGGTATACTTGGAGAACCTAGAGAATCAACTAAAAAACTAGTTGAAATAAGTACTTTAGCAAAGTTGCAGGATACAAAATAAACCCACATAAATCATCAGAATTTCTATATATTACCAATGAACCCAGCAACAAGAGGTAGAAGGAGAAACTCCATTTAAAATAACTCCAGACAATATGAAATATTTGAGAATCTACTTGCCAAGACAAACACTGGAATTACATGAACACAATTACAAAACACTTTTCACACAAATAAAGTCAATCTAAACAATTTGAAAACTATTAAATGCTCATGAGTATACCGAGCTAATATAATAAAAATGACAATTCTTCCTAAATGAATTTACTTATTTAGACCCATACCAATTAAAATACAAAAAATATTTTATAAAACTAGAAAAAATAATAACAAAGTTCATCTGGAAGAGCAAGAGATCAAGAATATCAAGGGAATTCATGAAAAAAATGTGAAGGAAGGTGCTCTAGCAATATCAGATCTCAAACTGTACTATAAAGCAGTAATCATCAAAGCAATCTAGTACCTGCTAAGACATAGAAGGGTGGATCAATGAAATAGGTTGGATATATAATATACAGGGTAAATGATCTCAGCAATCTAGTGTTTGATATAAACCCAAACATCTCAGATTTGGGGATAAGAATTCACTATCTGACAAAGACTTCTGGGAAAATTAGAAAATAATATGGCAGAAATTAGGTATAGACCAATATTTCATACCCTATACCAAGATAAAAAGGGTGTTACCGTAAGTAAATTAGAGGAATATAGAATAGTTTTCTGTCAGATCTATGGACAAGGGAAGTATTTAAGAACAAACAGACAGAAAATTTCAAGATATAAAATAAATGACAAATAAATAAATAAATAAATGATTTTGACCATATTAAATTTAAAAGGTTTTGCAGAAACAAAACCAATATAACCAAGATTAGAAAGGAAACAACAAACTGGGAAAATTTTTATAATTTCTCAAATTTGTTGAGAACTACATCAAACTTGTAAGAAGAATACAAGTCATCCTCCAATTAACAAAAGGACAAAGGATATGAACAAGCAGTTTTCAGATGAAGAGATATTTCAATAATCATATAAAAAAAGTTCTATTCTTGATTAGAGAAATGAAAATGAAAACAACTCTGTGGTACCACCTCATACCTATGTGAAAGGATTTTTTTATTCCCTTTGTCTATTTTTGAGTTAATCAATCAAGAACTTAAAGTACTCCTACTTAACACTAAGTGAGAGAGTTCACAAGTCACTTACTAGAGAAAGTTCACACCTCCAAAGGCCACAAGCACTGCCTCCCCTTCCCAGGCAATGTTAGGCAAATTGGGAAACTGTGGTTGTTTTCCATGAAGTGGGGGAGCAACAGGAAGTGACGTGGAAAAAGGCTTATAAAAGGTGAGACCCAAAAGAAGATTCATTCATTCCTTGGCTCTTCAGGCAGGAGACTCTCCTTGAGGAGAATTCTGCAGGATTATTCTGTGTTGGAGGCTTGCTGGGTGAGTGACTGGAGTGGAAGGAAGAGGCTTGAGTTGGTGGAACTTGCAGAAGACACCACTGGGACTCCTGACTTAGAGACTACCATGACTCTATGTGGAGAGCGGGACTTGAGGGAGCCCTTGCCAGTGGTGAGCTGGACTTCTTCAGAGAGAAATTATAGAGTATCTACAATACTTTCTACTTCCTTCCTGCCTTTCTCTCTTTTACTGTATCTCTATAAAACTAAATTGTTGAGTGGCTAACAAACTCATGATCTAAGAGTTAATTTTTTAACCAGTGACCACAATCTTATATTTTTTAACTCTTATATTTAGTCAAATCAATTTTAATTTTTAAACCTACCAGATTGATCAATATGATAATAAAGGTTAATGATAAATGTTGGAGTGGATGTGGCAAATTGGTGTATACTAATGTGTTGCTGGTCGAGTTGTGAAGTGCTCCAACCATTCTGGAGGGCAATTTGGAACTATGGCCAAAGGACTATAAAAACTACATACTCTTTGATCTAGTAACACCACTACTAGGTATATATCTCAAAGTGTTCAAAAAAGGGTGAGAGAAGATCTATTTATTAAAAAATATTTCTAGCAGCTCTTTTTGTGGTGGCAAAGAATTAAAAACAGAGAGAATGTCCATCAACTGGGGAAAGACTGAACAAATTGTGGTATATGATGATGATCAAATACTATTGTGCTGTAAGAAATGATGAACAGGATGATTTCAGAAAAAGCTGGAAACACCTGCATGAACTGATGCAGAATTAAATAATCAGAACTAGGAGAACATTGTACAAAGTAACAGCAATATTGTATGAAAATCAGCTGTGAAAGATTTCCGGCAACACAATGATTTTGGACAATTCTCATGAACTTATGACAAAGGATTCCATCCACCTTTAGAGAAAAAATTGGCAGTTGGAATATAGATAAAAGCACAATATTTTTCACTTTAGTTTATCTGCATTCTTATTTTAGGGGTTTATTTTAAATGAGTATTCTCTTACAACAATGAACAATATGAAAAAGTTTTGCATGATAATACATGTATAAACAAGATCAAATTGCTTTCCATCTCCTGAAAGAAGGAAAGGGAGGAAGACAATTTGGATCTTATATCTTCAGAAAATGTATGTGGAAAATTGTTATTGCATGTAATTAGGAAAATAAAATAGCTTTAAAAAATATTTTTAGCATGACCCTCTAGGACCATCTATACTGGAACCATTATACAATAATATGAAGAAATCAAAGCTATCGATAATTAATAATTACCAAAAAAGTAATTTTTTCATTGCTAAAAGTCTTCAGGAGTACATCACTTCTCTCTACAACAAGTCATTAAGTTTTTCCCTTTAAACCAAATCAAAATCTGCCTCCCTTCAATTTTCTTCCATTACCTCTACCCTTTTCCATTAGCTGGGAACCAGCAGCATATGTTCCTGTTCCAAATAAAGACCTAAAATTT
Source organism: Gracilinanus agilis (assembly GCF_016433145.1). Classification (NCBI taxonomy): domain Eukaryota; kingdom Metazoa; phylum Chordata; class Mammalia; order Didelphimorphia; family Didelphidae; genus Gracilinanus; species Gracilinanus agilis. The sequence goes on from NC_058132.1 coordinate 294,289,624, forward strand.
TCAAAATAGTGGAAATTCTATGCTCACGTTTTCACTTTTCTTTGCTAACCATTATTCTTATACTTCTTCAATTTCCCCCTCTTTGATGTAATTGAAGTCCCTTTAATATCCTGATCACTTTCCTCTGGGCTCATTCTAGGTTGCCAAATGTGGTTCCCAGAACTGAATATAATACTCAATATATAATATGTCCATGATAGAATACAGTAGAACCTTAAACCTCTTTTTAGACATCTTACTTTTATTCTAATTTATTTTTTACAGTAGATTGTGACCTTTCATTACCTAGTTTTTTTTAAACATGCAAATTGGTAGCAAAACTTATTTTTCATTTCCTAACTTTCTTTATGCTCTCCAATGTATATTCCAATTAAACTTATTTTACTAGATTTGAATCTTTGTTTTAGGCAATTTACATAATTTTGGGTTACAGTTATGTCATCCATCATCATGTACCATATCAGCTATTCCTCCCTGCTTTGTACCATCCACACATTTGATAGGCATGCCACTTCTGCTTTAACCTAAATCACTGACAAAGGTATTGAATGGACCTCTCTTCAAATTGACATTGATCCACTACTTTTCTACTCTTCAAGTCTGGCTGTTCAAGTTCAAATCCACTTAAATATACTATCATATAAGCCACTTGTTGCCATTTTATCTACAAGAATAACATGAGAGTCTGAAATGTCTTGTCAAGAGCCAGGTTTACTATAGCCAAGACATTCTTTTTATCTACGAGTTTAGTAACCTTGTCATAAAAGGAAATGTGGTTGGTCTGACATGATTGGTATTTTATGAATCTATGATGGTTCATAGTGATAACCACTTCTTTTCTAAGTATTCACAAACCATTCCCTTAACAATAAATTCCAGAAATTTGCCACAAATCAGGGCTTACTTTTCCCTTTTGTGAAAATAAAAGATATGTCCATTTCCAAATCTGTGACACTTTTTATTCCCTCAAAATTCAAAGATAGTGGTTCAATAGTCACATCTACCATATCTTTCAATTTTGTGGGTTGTTTGTCCAAGCCTGTGACTTGAACTTATTAGAGACAAATAGTCCTTGTCCTCAAGGAGATCACATTCCAAACCAATTTATTTATCTTCAACGAAGCAGTTTCGCTGTATTTTCTCTCTGCTGATTTTGTTCTCTTTGCTTCCTTATGCTTTGGAATCTAGAATCCTCACTCAAATGACATTAAGACAATCAGCAATGAGGATGGGATTCTGAGGTTAATAAGGAGACTTACTCTGAAGTGGACACAAGTCCAAGATTGTTGCTTGTGATATTTTGCTGCTGCTGCATGCCTGAGCTGTCGAGTTACGTAGCCTCATGATCCTGGTTCCAACCACAACTGTGTTTTGCCTCAGTGCCAACCTTATGAAATTAATGAACATATTCTCTCCTTTGGGCTGGATATACTCATAATATGGCTTTGATTCCTTCCTCTAATTTGTCGCTGTTGTTGCTGAGTCTGGCACCAGAAGCTACCCCATAATGCAAGAACTGAAAGCACCATATGATTGAAACTGGCCACCCAAGACCAGGGGTTAATCATGAGTAAATACTTGTATTCTATTTAGGCTAGGTGGTAACTCAATAAGTGACCTCACAAAAGTAAGCAGAAAATTCAAATGATGTTCACATATGTAAAATGCTTTACAAAATTTAAAATAATATAGAAATGTTAACCATTATTGTTTATAATCATTACCATCATCATCATCATTATTATTACTCTTCAGATGGCAGGATGCCATACTCACTCTAAGCTTTATTGCAACAGCATTTGTGTCTTTAAAAAATTGCCTTCCAGGGGGCAGCTGGGTAGCTCAGTGGATTGAGAGCCAGGCCTAGAGACAGGAGGTCCTAGGTTCAAATCCGGCCTCAGATACTTCCCAGCTGTGTGACCCTGGGCAAGTCACTTGACCCCCATTGCCTACCCTTACCAATCTTCCACCTATAAGTCAATACACAGAAGTTAAGGGTTTAAATTTAAAAAAAAAAAATTGCCTTCCACCCTCTTTAAGAATTCTTTCTCTCTCTACTTTGCCTAAATCTTTTTTTTTCCCCCTATAAAACCCATCTCAAGTCATTTGTCAGCTGAACAAGTGAACACATATAGGAGAAGATTATTTTCAAAAGTAAAATTCATGTTGTCCTCAATACATTGTAGAGGGCTTCTAGTATGGGTTCAATTAGATGGTTTCTAAGGCGTCTTCCAATTGTGAGATTCTGAGATTATGGAAAACCAGGGCCAAGAAAAATCCTTGAAAAACATAAACTTCTAAGACTTTGAACTCTTAGACAAATTAAATCAAATTCCAGAAGATCCCCACAGATTACAGGATTCTGAAGTGCCTGTTTTGGTTTTGTCACATTCAGATGACATCATTCCTTCCTGAAATGGGATTTTGTTTAGTGCAAATCCAAATAGAGAATGGAAATGAAGGACACTCTAGAAAAAATACTTGGTGTGCTATGGCCTATGGGGTTACCAAAAAAAATGGATATGACTCAGCAACAACAAAAGATTAACTTACTGAATTGCCCTGTTTCTCATACTTAGTAAGTGCCAAATCAGGAACTTGAACTCAGGTATTGCAGTTCTTTAGTTCAGGACTCTTTCTTTTATGTAGTTGTCATTCAGTCATTTCAGGCATGTCCAATTCATTACTCCATGGAATATAGGTTTCCATGGTGTTTTCTTTTGTTGTTGTTGTTGTTTTCTGGTTTCATTTATTGTAAAGAATGTCAATATTTATATGGCTGCTTCCTCAAAATATGTCAATTTTCTGGTCCCTGGATATGAAGTGTTTACTTCATATTTAGAGTGCCAAGAGTTAAGGACTTGGTTATACATTACCTAACAATTATGTTATTCTTTTTTTATTCTAAGATATTTTATTTTACAGTCAATCAATACACACTTTTTAAGTTCCTACTGTATGCCAGCTACCATGTTAAATACAGATAATAATAATTTTCAAAATATAAAGATCAAAACCATATCTCTCCCTTTTTTCCCCTCCCCTCATTCAAAGATGACAAGCAATTTGATCTGGGCCATACATGCATTATCATGCAAAACATACCTTACATATTGGTCATTGTGAGAGCTCACTCGTACAACAACAAAGCCCCAAAATAAAACTATAAATACACTAATGTGAAAAATAGCATGCACTGATCTGCATCCATCCAATTCCAGTAGGTCTTTCTCTGGAGGTGGACAGCATTCTCGATGGGGTTTTCTAGGCAAGGATACTGGATTGATTTGACATTTCCTTTTCCTCTGAATCCAAGGGATTGTTTTGTCAGGCAATCAAAAGTTAAGTGACTTGTCTAGGGTCACATAACTAGGACGTGTCCAAGGTCAGCTTTGAACTTAGGTCTTCTGGTCTTCAGGCCCAGAAATCTACCTACTAAGCCACCTAGCTGCCTCCTAGACACACAAGGAAGTTAAGTGACTTGCCCAAAGTCATACAAGTAGGAAGTAACTGAGGCTGAATTTGAATTCACCAGGCCCAGTGCTCTAAGAATTGAGACACTGCCACCTCTCTTTCTTTTAATGTAGATGGAAATAGAATTCCCTAGTGAATGTCTTAAATATTGCTCAATCCCTAACTTATCATAATCTAACTACCCATTCTCATTTTAGCAAATAGCCAAAGTTCCTTCAAGATAGGAATGAGGAAAATGGCAATAGATGCCCATAGAGCCCTGAAGTGTCTGGGTAAAAATATAGACCCCGTTCCTTTGATCCAATAGAATGGCTATTTGGAGACTCTATGTGGTGATCTTTTATTTTATGAAGCACATCTTTTCATTTGTGTGACATTTGGGCTTTAATCTATATGTATTAAATATGACTATTTTTAAAACATGCTGTGACTAGTCCTATGTGAATCATTTCAAGTCCAGCTAGCATCTACTCCCAAGAGCTCCTTCATGTAAGCTCTTGTGCACCAAGGGGCCTTGCTCCTCCTACTCATCAAGGAAGGGACATGGAAAGCAAAGTCAAGGAGGGTGAGCATTGGCTGAGGTTGGTGGTCACAACGTGGTACAATGGTTGTGCCTATTTACTGGGTAATTGAAAGGATTCTTCCTGAGATTTCTGAGACAGAAGGAATCAGCAGACACCACACTCATTCAGACATGCTTTAATTAATGGAAGGTTTTTGTTAGATGAGTGTACACTCTCAGGATGTGTGTGCAGCTAGAATAAAGGGGACACAGCATGAGGATACAAACTGAATGGGAAAAGTAACTCCATGTTTTCTAAAAAAAGAGACAGAGACAGCAAGAGAGAGACACAGAAAGCAAGGAAGACTGACAGATAGACGCGCACACGCACTCCCTCTCAGACATAGCTGATACCTAAAACAAACAAGAAAATATTTGGTATTACTGAGACTGTCTGGAGCCCAGGAAAGCAATTTGCCTGGAAATATTCATACATTTTCTCTTCCATGAAAAACAAATATTATTTTTAAATGGTAAGAAATAGTGCAAGCAGATTCTTTCACTTCACAGAGAACTACTGCTAGAGTAAAAGGTAGATTATAAAAAAAAAAATTACATCTGTTTAAATGGTGATGAAAAAGCATTAGATTGGCACAAGGCAACATAAGGCTTGGAAGCACAAAATTGCCCTTTACAGGCCTGTTTTCTTCTCCCTCGCTGGCTCTGGGATCAGAACAGGTCCACTCACTAGGGGTCCAAGGAAATTATTCAATGATTCAAATGCTTCTGGAGCACTGGGACATGCCTTTGAATGACTAAGCTCAAAGGATGATGTCAGTCTCCTCGGATTCTCTGACTGTGAAGTCAGGAAACATCAGATTATGTTCTTTAAAATTGATTTTCTGGGGAACAAGTTTAGTTTGGGAGAAAAAAAAAGAACAAGGGAGATTTGAAGCAACAGAACAAGGGTAGCAGATTAATGCTTACCTAACTTTTTAAATCAGTCTCTCTGAATTGAGCTTAACCAAAGGACACTATCAGCTTAAAACAAACATTGTTCATATTTGAAAGATGAGAAATAGAGGTCATTTCAGTGGTTTTCACTCACAATCCTGAATGGAACAGATTGGCCATGTGATACAGTTCCAAGTGCTGGGCTTGAACTCAGAATACTTCTGTTCAAAACTGCAATCTCTGAGCAAGTTCTTAATCTCTATGTGCGTAAGTTTCCTCATCTATTAAATGCAGGCATACTGCCTTCCTGACAGAGTTGGGAAGAATGTGCTTTGTAAACCTTACTCTGCTATAGAAATGTGAATGATTATTATTATTATTGATCCACTTTCTGTGAAAAATCTGCTCAAGTATGTGCCTGGAAAACCACTTCAGAAAAAAAAAAAAAAAGTCAATTTGTTGTAGAAATGTTTTGGGTTCATTCAGGAGCCCTCCCAATCAAATCTTTGCCAATGTGCTTCATTCTATAATGAACATATCTCTTTCTTGGGGGATTAATATGTCAAGAAAAAGAAAAGTCTTTCAAAAGTTTTTAATTCAAAAAAATTAAAAATGAGTCAAAATCATTGAAGCCATTTGGACTTATCACCAATTTCAAGAACAGCATTACTTCTTGCCATTTGATGAAAACCTACTCCTCCTATTATTAAACCATATTAAAGTGATTAAGTATTTGGGGTTTTTTAGAGCTAAGTTAGAAGTTACAGTAACAAGCTTCTCTGAGGCTCTTTGAAATATTTGGACAATTACAGTTTTATTTTACAGAAATGATAGAATTTATAGCAATCTAAAGCTAGAAAGGAGCTAATGCTAATTCAGGCAAAAGTTGTCATTCTATAGGTGAGAAAACTGTCTTCTAGGAAGACAGCTTAAAATTTCATTGAGGCACAGACTCTTAGACTTAGAACTTTTAATTTCAGATCATCTGGTCTATTCCTTAACTTAAATGCAACAATAACACTTTATAGTATCCCAGACAAATGTTTATTCAGCCTCCACTTGAAAAGATTTTCCTTCCTTTCTGCCTCCCTCCCTTCCTTCTGTCCTCCTTTCCTTCTCTCTCTTTCTCTTTCTCTCTCTTTCTTTTCTGTTTTCCATTTTCCTAAGCCCATTTTTATCTTGCTAATCATATAGCTAGACTACCACAACAGTTTGCCTATCTAGCTGCTTATCATTGTCTGATCAACATGCATTTTTCTTCCACTTTGTTTTTCACATGAAGATGGTAAGACTGATTTCTTCCCTTCCCCCTCTGTCAGGGCTTTATAGATTTCACCAAGAAGGATTTATAATAGAGCCATAATTAGACATTTTTGTTTTCAGGTTAAGTAGTCAGAAATATACTCCCAAATCAATTTCTGTGGAATAACATGACAATACAATAAAGGAAGAAAATAGGGTACCATTGAAAGAGTTTTAAAAATCCCTTCCTTGCTTTCACTGATAGAGAATTCAAGAATTCACTTGAAGTGCTAACTCATAAGAAAACATCATATGGTGGCATTCTATTTTAACTTTTTCCTTTCTACCCATATGTTAAGTTCAACCAAACCTATAGGATTTCTCAATACCTTTTGTATTTTAGGGCTCTGGGATGAGGCTCTAAACCTCCCCCCCCCCCAGTCATATCTCTGCTTTGTAAAGTTCTACAGCCAGATGTCTATAATTAGAAACAATTTGAGGACTACACCATCATTTGGCATTTCTATGTCATGATAAGCTATTTCAATAGAACTTGTATTGAAGGTATTTTAATTATTGATTTTATTTTCATTAATGCAGCCTGAGACCATGTAAAATTTCTTGACATACATATCATATTATTCCTTCACACTGAGCTTCAGTCCAAAAAAAGCCCTAAATCTTTTATTTTTACTTTTACTTAAATTTCTGTCAAGGAAAAGTCTCTCTCCTATGTGCTGGTGCATTTGATATTTTTTATATTAAAAGCATTTGTTAGTATGCTACCTGAGTGTCCCGTCAGTGGGGAGATCACTCAGGTATATGAGATTTATTGCACGCTGCTCTGCTTTTTCTCTATTGTAAGTAAAAAGGACAAATTCTTTCTTAAAGCACATCACATTCTGAACTGTGGTCCAAAGATCATTTCCATGGGCTCCCTAATTTTCCCCTCCTGTTAGAGTTTTTGACTTTATTTGAACCTTGGTCTTTAGGGGTATATGGTTAGTCCCAATTTCAATCACAATGGCAGTTTCCCTTATGCATTGCTTACTAAGCTGCTAATGGTCTGAAGCAAATGGCACTGAGTTGGCAAGAGAGTCAGTTTCAATGAGACTGAATGGGAAGGCCAGATCTTCCCCAGTTCCCTAGGTAGAAATCAGACTAGAGACAAGACAAAAAAAAAAAAGGAACCCGTGAGTGTGTGCTAACAGTGGAACAGAGTTCTATGTTATTTGATTATACTCTGTCTTTAGAACACATTTAGTTTTGACTTTCTCTGCCAGAAAGAACTCCTGTGGTCCATAACATCCTGACATTGTGGAAACAAGTCCTCTGATTTCTAATAGCAGATATTCTTAATCCATGTCATCATCCTCATCAAAAGGGTTTGTTTATTATCTTTTCTATACCCTGTACTCTGATAGGCACTATGCCAAGGTATATAGTTATTCTGCCCGACAGAGAATTTGTATATTACAATCATTCATTTACGATTTTATCACATTACTTAATAAATGACAGAAATGGCAATATTTCAAAAATATGCCAAATATGTATACTGGATTCAGTACACTGAATGTAAAACTTTACATTGTGCAAAAACTTTCCTTAATTATTTCAGTGTTTTATGATTTCAAGGTAATCTTAGTATCTCCATCAATCAATGTTTACTCAAGTCCTGCTAGACCTTAGCAAATGATATAATAAGTTTCTGTGGCTCCTAAAATTCACTACTTGGTTGCCAAGTCTCTAGCAATGCATCTATGAAATTAGCCAAAGTGCTTAGAAGATTCAGTCCATCACTAGGCCTCTACTCAACTATCCCAATTTGGTCAGACTTAGCTGAACATGGGCTCTGTTGGGAGAGTTGTAAATGGTTTATGACTTCATCAACTATATCATTTTGCCTATTAATTGAATTAATGTTGATTTATATCTAAAATAATAGTGAAAAAATTCAAAAAGAAAGAATGGCCACTAATCTGTACATTAGGACCCTTGCTGATCCCCTGTAAATTTTTAATCAATTAATTTTTCAAATATGGTGCTATCTATATTTTATTGTGCTTTTGTTTATTATGTTATTTCCTAATTACATTTTTCTGGTTCCAGCCATATTCTAAATATTGCAGGCCACATTCAGACCATTCCCTTTGATCTAGGACATGACACTATGTTAATATGCAAAGTGCACTGGATTTGGAATTAAAGGACTTGAATTCAAATCCTTCTCTCCTCTGCCATCTTAAGACCAGCACTGAACATCTCTACATCTCAGTTTCCTCACCTGTAAAATTATGGAGTTGGACTAAGCTCCTAATTATGTGGTTCATTCATTTATACAAGGAGTATATATTAATTACCTATTATGTGGGAAGTGTTCTTTCTTTCTCTCTTTGACCTCCTTGGAGGTAAACATCCAATAGTAGGATGAATAGGGCAAAGTCAGTGAACATTTTTTTTTTAATTTTCTTATGTCACTTTAGTTGTTTTTCAGATGGTTGGACAAATCCCAAACTCTACCAACAGTGAATTAGTTAAACTGATTTTTTTTCTTTTATCATCCTTGTTCCTTTGAAAGGCTAGAGATGAACCTCGGGATTTCTATGGTACCCTCGAGAACATGGGAAAGCAAAGCATCTGTTACTACAGCTTACCATCATCTAATGTAATGAATACAGGATTGAGGCTCAGGAGAAGTAGGTTCTAGTCTCAGTTTTGCCCATTCTGTGTTGGGCCATCCATTAGTCAATAAACATTTGTTAAATGCTTACTTGGTGCTAGGTATTATGCTAGATGTACAAAGAAAGGTAAAATACAGTTCTGCTCAAAATCTAATGGGGAAAAAAAAAAAAAACATGTAAAAGACTATGTACAGTTTCCAGGTTAAGATGGCGGCAGAATAAGAAGGAGCTCTTAACCTCTTCTGACCAAAACACACAAAACTCCTCAAGGGGACATAAAAACAAGTCCAGACGAACAGAGGAACCCCACAACAGGGCACAGCATGGAAGGTACGTGGAATCGAGGCATTTCTATGCTATAAAGGGGTGAAACAGCCCTCACGAAATCGCGAGCTGAGCAACCACCCCACCCCCACCCCCTCCACACACATCTATAGCTCCAAAGCCAGCTAAAAAGAAATAGAGCAAGTTTGGGGCACCCATCGAGTCATTGGCAGCTCCGGGGCCTGTTCCTGAGAGCAGCAAGACTTAGTACCCCCATTAAGCCAAAAAACGCAGGCGAAATCTGAACGTGGGAGCAGGACGCAGGGCTCAAAGCGCAGGCTGAGCACAGCGCAGGCACTGCGGAGGCGTGGGTGGAGGCAGACACAGCCAGGAACTAAAGCCTAAGTGGGGAACCAGTGCAGACGGGTATACGACTGTGGAAGCAGCGCCCTGAGACTTGTAAAGAAATCTCTGGCAGAGGATCAAACAAGGGGGTCCACCAGGGGGCTTGACCTTGGAAAAAACCACAACTCAGAGCTCAGGAGCCAATAGATCGCGGACAGACACTGAGCGCGAGGATAAATCTGAGAAGCTGCTGGGGTAACAATGGCTACTCAGTCTCAGGAAGTTCAGAAGAGAAAGAATAACAACAAGGAAAAGAAGTCTTTAACACTCGACAGCTTTTACACAGAGAAAATCCAGACAACCGAGCAAACAGAGGAGGAGAACAAACAAGCATCCGGACCCTCCTCAAATAAGGAAAACTCCTCACAAGCTATGGAAGAGTTCAAAACTGAGATTTTGAGGAAAATGGAAGAGATCTGGCAAGAAAATAACTGTTTAAAAGGTAGAATCATGCAATTGGAAAGTGAGGCTCAGAAATTGAACACCAGAAATGACCAGATTGAAAAGGAATACCAGAAGATTATGGCCGAAAACCAGAAGATTATGGCCGAAAACCGAAAGATTATAGCCGAAAATCAATCCCTAAAGGCTAGAATTGAGCAAGTAGAAACTAATGATCTCTCAAGACAACAAGAACAAATAAAACAAAGCCAAAAGACTGAAAAAATAGAAGGAAACATGAAATATCTCAATGAGAGAGTGACAGACCAAGAAAACCGGTCTAGAAGAGACAATTTGAGAATAATCGGTCTTCCAGAAAAACCAGAAATTAACAGAAATTAATAGAAAGCTGGACTCCATACTAACAGAAATAATTCAGCAAAATTGCCCTGAAGTCCTACAACAAGAGGGCAACATAGACATTGAAAGGATCCATAGAACACCTGCGGTATTCGATCAAGAAAGGAAAACACCAAGAAATATCATTGCAAAATTCAAGAGTTTCCAAGCAAAAGAAAAAATCTTACAAGAAGCCAGAAAGAAACAATTCAAATATCAAGGAGCACCAATCAGGATCACACAGGATCTGGCAGCCTCAACGCTAAAAGATCGCAAGGCGTGGAATACAATATTCAGAAAGGCAAGAGAGCTGGGCCTGCAACCACGGATCAACTACCCATCAAAATTGACTATATATTTCCAGGGGAAAGTATGGGAATTCAACAAAATTGAAGAATTCCAGGTATTTGCACAGAAAAGACCAGGGCTAAATGGAAAGTTTGATATCCAACCACAAAAATCGAGAGAAACCTGAAAAGGTAAATAAGATACAGAGGGAAAAGAAAGAAAACTTATAATTTTTAAATTTTCCTTTTTAAGGGCCTCAGTGAGATCTAATTATCTGTATTCCTATGTAGAGAAATGTTATGTATAATTCTCTGTAGTGAACTCTATTCACTATTATAATATTCACTATTATAGTAATCAGAAGAATAATTCACAGGGTGAGGGTGGAACACTAAATAATCTAAGATGGCGTGGGGGATGGGAAAGAGGGGGTAAATAACAGGGGACACCAAGAGAAACTTCAGTGAATAAGAATAACAGAATATTCTATTACACACAAAGAGGGCATGGGAGGGAGAGGGGACAAATACTATTATAA
>NC_058132.1:294305529-294405587 GCF_016433145.1 Gracilinanus agilis
AGAGAGAGAGAGAGAAAGAGAGAGAGAGAGAAAGAGAGAGAGAGAAAGAGAGAGAGAGAGAAAGAGAGAGAGAGAGAAAGAGAGAGAGAGAGAGAGAGAGAGAGAGAGAGAGAGAGAGAGAGAGAGAGAGAGAGAGCACTAGATAAAGAAAAGAAGAGAATCAATAAGGATCTCTCTTGTATATCCAGACAGAGTAGTCAGAATATGGATAATGAAAAATTGAGAAGGAGTAGCATGCAAACAGGAAGAGAATAGGGAAATTCCAATGTTATGAAATCAATGTAAGAGAGAATCCAGAAGGAATAGGTTTTTAACAACAGCGTCAATACCTGAAGAAAAGTCAAGGATGAGGATTAAGAATAGGCCACTGAATTTAGGAATTAAGTGCTTATTGTTAGTCATATAATAAAGCAGTTTCAGTTGATTACTGAATAAGAAGATCATAGTTATGCCAGAGGTATAGGGGAAATGCTGCTTATATTACCTGTGTAGACTCGATGACTTGAGTCTCTTTAGAGCAGTTTTGAGGAGCCATCACAGCAGAAGCTAAGTGTTTAAACTGTGATGATAGCTATTACTGAAAGCAGATTCTAATATGGAGCCAGGACTATTCACAACACCTGGCTGTGAAATAGCAAGCATTCAGATAAATAAGGCTTAAAGAAATCTAATATCAAAATTATGAATGGCTTGTAAAGACTGGGGACAAGATGAGACCTGGAATTATTTTTAAGTACCTAACAATGTCTGGTAAGTGAGACAAAGTAGGAACATATTAAGGTGGAAAACCAAGATTAGGTGGTCAATAAAACTAGTAAAAATTATAAGATGCACATATCAAGTGAATACTTTAGTGTTTCTATTTTAAAACTTATCCCATATTTCTATGTTTATGAACCACCTAAAGAAAGTAGTTGACTAGAAATATATAGTTATTTTAACTTGGTTTTATTCATATATAATAGTCAAATTAATCGTACAGATCTCAAAATTATTCAAACCATTGCCACTGCATACAATACCCTAATGTGGTACTATTCACCTTTTGAAAGCTGCTATAATTCTAAACATAACCCATAGATAATAGGCACTATGTAAATCTTATTTAAATGACAATGAACATGACAGCAGATATGGGGGGGGGGGATGGTTTTAGATGCTGGCCATATTGGATTTTCAGTTATATGTTATCTGACCTACCTGAACCTTATTCCATGGGGCAACAATACATTTCTCTAGGAGGACTTGATATCTTTATCATCCTTACCAGCTCTATATACTTCCCACACTTCCCGTGGTGCTAGGGCTCAGACTGGAGCAAGGGAATAGGCATGGCACAGAATAACTTTTCTTCCAAAGATTTTTTCTGACCATAAGATGATGACAGAGGCACATGGGAAGGTTGTGCTATGTGCTATTTCTGCATTCTCCCAGTAAGGAATATTGCCCCAGACTAGTTTAGCCTGATCCAAATTAATTGCATACAAATTAATTAATTTAACTAATTAATTAATTAATTGTTAGCTGCTGGGGGTAGAGTGTTGAGTCTTTTAAGCTATATTATCAACAAGTCCATGATACTGGGGGAACAGAATGTGGATGATAGGTTCTAAAGGAATAAACTAGAGTGTTAGCCACAAAGAATTCAAAAAACAAAAAGGATATGATGGTTTTTGAAGAACTGTTTTGAATGCTACAAGAAGCTAATAAAATCTAATGCATCTCCCCAAGTTCTAATAGGTATCAAATCCAAAGAAGCCAGAATCAAAAATTAAAAAAAAAAAAAAACATGCCAAATTTGTTCTTTTATGCTTGAAAGCCCGAGAGGGCAGGAATTGCAAAACCCAAGAGCAAATAATGCTGTGAGAAAGAAGTATGTTTTAGTTTAACCCATTTGGTTAAGATCACTTCTTAAAATACCAATAATGTAGGTGTAGGATGCAATTTGAACTCATACATAATCCTGGAGATATGGGACAGATCCCTCAAGTTCAGATTCTTCTGGAATCTAGAGAAATACTGCAAACATCAATTTTCTTCTCTAACTTCTCTCTTTTTTTTAAACCTTTACTTTCTGTTTTAGAATCAATATTATGTATTAGTTCCTTTCTCAGCCTCAGTTTCCACATCTGTAAAAATAGGGTACTTATCTCACAAGATGGTTGTGAGGATCAAAACAGGGCAACATATGTGAAATGTTTTGCAAACCCTTAAGTTTTAAAGAAATACTAGTTGCTTATCTTCATAATGGTCTCTGAATTATGTGTATTATAAGGACAAAGGGCACATGAAATTGTTCTTACTGCTTTTGGTGACAAGACAAAATTAACTTCCCCAGTTGTCTTTCTTCCCAAGAAGAACATGTGATCCATCCGTCCATTTAGGTTTTTTCCTCACAAAGGAATATTTACTTCAAAGCTAGAGTGAGAAAAAATCCACTTCCCCTGCCATTTTTTTTTACTTTATTTTTTATTTTTTTTAAACCCTTAACTTCTGTTATTGGCTCATAGGTGGAAGAGTGGTAAGGGTGGGCAATGGGGGTCAAGTGACTTGCCCAGGGTCACATAGCTAGGAAGTGTCTGAGGCCAGATTTGAACCTAGGACTTCCCGTCTCTAAGGCCTGACTCTCAATTCACTGAGCTACCCAGCTGTCCCTGTGCCATTTTGTTTAAAATGTGAAAAACATAATTCTCCCATTATGCCAATCCAATCTCTAGAGAGATTAGAGACACCAAATTCATAGCTTAACTCAGTTCCAATGTAGCTTACTCTCACCAAATTATAAGTCAAAGTCTGAGTCTTGGGTATCTTGACATCTTAGGGTTTCTTTCCTAGGTTGGCAGAAAAATCCTATTTCCAAGGACTCGGTGGCTTTAATCTGGGTATGAGGATTCTCCCACATACTCCTAGGACTGAAAACAATTTAAGAAAAACACACACACAACAAAACTTTAAGCCCATTTCTTGAAGCTATAAGATCCAAAAAAGAGATAATTGAAGGGAAAGTAGTCCTTCCCCTTACCAGCTCAGCTCATGGTTGCTCATGCTGTGGGTAAACAAGATCTTTCTTCTGTGAAAGCCACTGGAAAAATTCCCCTTCTATTTTGTTTTCATTGTTGTCTTCTCTTTCATTAATGAAGAGCATATCCATTTAAAGTAAAGACAATTCAATTAACATTTATAAACAGGATTCAAACTTTGGAATTCTCACTGGCCCTTTTCCCATTTCTTCCATTGAGAATTCCAAAGTGCCATATAGAACTGTGACCATTTTGTTAACTTCGAATGGTTCAGATTCAATGAATTCTAAGATCCCTTCTATCTCTAAAATCTATGATGCTAACAATCTTGCCAGGAAATGACCTTTATCTACCCAGAAAGCTAAGGTTATCAGGAGTGTTCCTGCCTAGGAAAATCCATAGGCTAACTCTATCCCAGCATCTCTTCTTGGGTATGTTGCCCTTCTTCAAATTATGTGAATTTTCAGTCAGGAACTTTAGTCACTTGCTCAGGATGAAATTTTTCCTTTTGTTCTTGGAAAATCAGATTGTAATGTGGAGATTTTGTAGCCTGTTTGGCTGTTGCTGACGGAAGACAATTTAAAAGATTTTCTCATTATCAAAGCCATCTAATGTAGTTTGGTATCAATGACAAAGCATTGTCTATAAAATGTCTCTGAGAAAATGAGACCACAAAGTCCACCATACTTAGGAAGACTAGTCAAAGAATCAGTGACAATTAAAACTAGGACATTCAGTTATCCAAAACATGTTTTTCAGATCCAGAAAAAATTATTATATAATAATAATTATCCACAGCCAACAAACCCACTTCAGATCAGTTTATTTTGTGACTTCTGAAACTCATAGAACCTCTTACATACTTTTCATCTTAACTTTTTTTTCTCTGCAAAAAAGAAGAAAACATCTGAGAAAACAATGAACCTAGATCTAAAAGAATATCTATTAGCCATGGTCTTACCAGAAGAACACCAAAAGGAAGGGAAATACTTCATCTTCCTTCATCCCTGCAAACATATATATAAACTTGCAAGGAAAGAAAGGGAAAACATTGGTAAGTGGAAATGATGAAAAACAGTAAATCAGTTTTTACCTTGGTTCTTAGAGGATTTGGGAGGCAGATGAAAACAGCACAGAGTCAATTCCCCAAAGGAAAAGGTTAAGTTGGAAGGAAATTGGAATCACCGTACCCCTACTGTGCTTAAAAACAAAGACAGCATATTCTAAGAGCCACAAGAAGACCAAACTTCAGAGAGTAAGTGAATTTTGAAGTCTATCACAGCTGACCTTCAAAGTTACCCTCATAACCTCCTGATACACCTCCATCTTTCCTCATAAGCTGCTTTTTCTTGCCTGTTAACAATACCCACCCTGTACCATCTCTCTCCTTCCCAATTCTTATAAGTTATATATATAATACATCTATATGTTATATTATATATATATATTATAACCTTAATTCTTAGTCTAGAAGTGAATCTAGACTTGACATATCTGAGGGTTCCAACTGAAATGAATAATAATAGCAACAACAGCAACAATAAGGAGAGTTAAATTAATAGGGAACCCGTTATACACCAGATTTTCTGCTAAGTGTGTTACAAGGATTATCTCAATTGATCTTCTTTGCAACCCAGGAAGGGAAGTACTATTATTTTATCCATTTTACAGCTGAGGAGACTAAGGCAAACAGAACGTAAGTGATTTGCCTAACGTCACACAGCTAAGGCCAAATTGTAACTCAGGGCTCCACACAGGATAGCTTACAAGCTTTAGGTGGTTGTAATATGGTCCATTTTGTTCATGATATCAGTGTGAAATTAGCTACTGTCTAATAAATATTACAATCTGACACTTGTTCCACTCCAAATTTCTACTCTAAAATAGTGATTTCAATGTTTCCCTTCTTAAGATTCTGATTTTACTTTTCACATTCTTATTTCATTCCCTTAGAGACTCAATTCCTTATAAATCTCATAGGTAGTTTTTAATTATCTGACACTATGTCTTTTAGTCAGCATACTAAGATGTTTCAAATTTAAATGGCCTTGGGTAAT
Organism: Gracilinanus agilis; assembly: GCF_016433145.1. Classification (NCBI taxonomy): domain Eukaryota; kingdom Metazoa; phylum Chordata; class Mammalia; order Didelphimorphia; family Didelphidae; genus Gracilinanus; species Gracilinanus agilis. Next base: position 294,310,607 of record NC_058132.1, read on the forward strand.
ATTGTGAAATAGGCAAAGTTTATCTTGGGATAATATCTACTCTCCTTTTCACTGTCCCCTGCTTTTTAAGGCTTCTTTATATCAGCGATTATTGCCCTCATGGTATTCTCTAGCTTCCCAGGACCTCCAAACTTCCCTGCCACTGCAAAATATATTCTGTGTAAAATTCTCATGAGGGACTTGCCTCCTACTGAGCTACCGCCGGTTGAAATGGCTTTGAAGCAATGAAATTTAGCACTTAGAAGAAGGAGCTGAAAATCAAGAAATTGTGGTGATAATCTTAAATCCTCCACTGATTAACTATGTGACTTGTGATACTTCACTTCTCTGTATTTCAGTCTCTTCAGTCATAAAACAGGAATAACTACATTTATCCTTTAAGACAACAGATTGAAATAAAAGTATTTTGAAAAGTTAAAAAGCTTTAATCCTACAATCCATACTGATATTATATGAACAAATCCAGTTATGTGCTAGCTAATTATTTCTTTGCTTTTCCTAGAGCATGAATGAATCCAACATAATTTATTCAATACTCATTTTGTACCAACAAGTGTACTAAATGCATAAATAGAAAAGCAAAATTAGTCTCTGTCTTCAAAGAGTTTATATAGTAATGGAGGAGACAATACACACAGGAACCTGGTGGCCAGGGAGGAACACTTTGATTCTGATCATTTCTGAAATGGTGAGTAGATCCATGAGTGTCAGTGAGGGATGGATTGACTAACACTTTCATCTAGGAATAGTGGCAGGGTTGATTCCAGATTCCAGAATTAGAGTGTGTATATGGTGGTAAAGGGGATTAGGGAACATGAATGGTGGCAAGATAGTTGGTGAGGCTACAAAGGAAACTGAAGCATGGTTGAGAATTTCTTGAAAAAGAGGTAGCTGCCAGTCAGGACATCAGGGGCCCATAGAGAAAGTTCTAGAGGTGAAAGGGCTAGTAAGACATGATCTCTAATATATTCCTTAAGGCATTTGGAAGGTTGTAGAGGAAATGCCTGGGAGATGGGATAACCTACTTTTTGGGAGGGGATGATAGGGTAGAGATAGAAGATAGAATGGTTAAAAGACACATTTAGCCTTAAAAAGAATTATTTATACCTTTTACTTTTCCATGTTGGTTCAAAGATAAAATATCTTGGTACTAGGTTCCTTTGCCTTTTGCTGGATATCAGACATATTTGTTTTTTCATATATCTCCCATTTTGAAACTCTACAACATCCACATATTACTTCTACAATAATTTATACCCAGCAACTTTGTTGAAGCACACAAAAATTCCAGTGTGTCATATAGTAATAAAGGGAAATAATATTAATGTTTAGCTCCCAAGTCAACACCCTTAGTTATGAGACTCCAACTTTACTTCCCTCTTCTTTTGTTTCAAACTATGTCAGTGGGAAACTAGTTATGCACGGTCTATGTTTCATGGAAGTTACATTTTTTTTTTCCTTTGGCTTCTCCTTTTACACTAGACATCTGCAGGTTTTGCTTTGGCACTATTCCTAATTACAGTATTATTAGCTCTCTTTTCATCTGTTCTTGGCCATTTAGCTTGTGTAGACTGGTTTTTCTTGCCTTACTGATAACATGTAAATCAGCCAGCTTTGGAAACAAGTTCATGAGGTGTCAATACATAATCCATCCATTTTCTATACCCTCATTTGACTCATCTAGAGTTAACCATCCCCTGAGCCATTTCTTTTGAATTTTAATCTATTATTTAGTATAACCCCGCCAAAATTTAATAACCAACAAGCCATATGGCTTGGGCATCAGAGTCTCATGTGTTCCTCTTAGTCCAATTTGGATGGCAGAGTGAAGGTACAGAATGATTTCTGATAGGCCATGTTTCATTGAAGTTGCCATTCAGCAATAACACTGATTGCAAGTTCTAGGAGCAATGCAGAATAATCTTTGCTCCAGATATCTGTGTGCCTATGCATGCTATCAGCAAAACTGAAATAGCAACTTTGAAAGGTCTAGCTTTGTTGCTACTCATATCAAAGCTGGTTCTATTCATTGTCAAATGCTATTGGATGGCATATTTCTGATGTCCTTTGATTTGTTCCTACATATAGAGATATTGGATTTGAAAAATAATCCTTGGGTACAAGATTCCATACAGTCTTGCCTTGATTATTCCTAAAGTTCAGATCTAGCCACTTGATCATTAATGTGGTGGTTTAAGTCTAGGAAATTAACCAAAAGTTGTTCCAGAAGTCTAAGGAATGAAGTGATGAGGGTTTTAAAATACTGGAATACTTTTACCATAAAGTATTCAAATAACTTTGTTTCTAGAACTATGATTTCAAGGGAAAGGAGTACAATGGAGAGACAAAGCACTAAATACCAAGTTTTGAGTAAGTGTCAATTATCCTGCCTATTTTGAGCAGATCGTAGGGAAAATTTGATTCTTGGCCAGAGAGTAAAGAAATATGAAACAGTATGGATGAAGAGGGAGGTGACCTGGCATAAATGTATGGAAGTTGCCATTGGAATTAGGAAAACCTGGATTCAAGTCTTGTTTCTCATATATACTGGGTGTTCAAGTTAATTCAATAAACATTTATTTAGGACCTACTATGTGCCAAGACACTGGCTAAGTGCTGGGGATACAAGAGACAGCCCCACTCCTCAAGGAGCTCACAACCTAATGGGGAAAGAAAACATGCAGAGGTATGCAAGTCACTTAATCTCTCAGTATTTGAGGCAACACTCTAAAACAATAGATTACAGATAAGTTATTAAACCATATTAGGAGAGAGAATTTCCATATTGGGGATTTGCCAGTGATAAAAATTAGTCAACTGAATTATTTCTATTCTTTATAAAAAACAAACAAACCCAAAATATTCTTTGTTATAAGTGATAGCTATCTGGGAGTGGAAGAGAGACTTATACAGGGAGAAATATAAGCGATATAAAAACAAAATACATGAATAAAAATCTATTTTTAAAAAGGATTGCTCAACAACCCATGGAAAATCGAGAACTGGTAGTATTTGCATTTTAATAGGCAAAGAGCTAAACCAAGGTAATTAATTTTTATCCTGCCCCTACTCTTCCTCTTTCCCTCTCCATTGCTCCCTAGAAAAATGCTCTGTAAGACAATCTGGTTGCTGGCTGTACCATTCTGATCATTTGGATTCTAAGTACGCCATACAGCTTTGGGTGAACTGTGAGGAAAAACATTTACCTTTCTGTTCCCTTTCTCATCTTTTTCTACAGCAATTTAGTTGAAATCAAGATGCTGCTTTCTCTCCAGGATTCCAGTTAAGTGAAGTCCATGTGGAGCCGGTAATGCACAATTGAGTTGGTGAATGTGTGGATCTTAGAATGAGTGCTTAATTTAATATGCTGCTAATGGCTACTGTCTTGCTGGTGATCTCCTGTCCCGGGTGGGGCCTTTAGATTTGGTAATTACTTGAATGGGCATCTCCAGGTGGAATGCATACATTAGCCTGCACTTTCCTAATGATTCAAGAAATTCAGTCTTTCCTCAGCCCTGGGGGAAAAAAAAAATCCCAGTTCTTTCAAGGAGAGTATTTTTCCCATGGACTTCAGTTCTGTTCCTCTTGACTGTCCTCAGTGAAGAGGCTCTCAGTGAGCAATTAGGAGGAAGAGAGTGAGAACAACAGGAAGCTTAAAAGATGCTGAAACAACTCTTTCCACATATTTGTGAAAGTGTTTTCCAACCGAATGTGCTCCAACTACATCTTCTTGAGCCAAATGCAATTGCGAAAAGGAAGAAAGGATCAAAGAGTCCTTATCAGACTTTATTTGCTTGCTCTGACAACTGAAATTAGGACTATGATAAAGTCTTGCTTGTGAACTTGGAAGGCTAGAGACTTTGGTTAAAAATATGATTTACTGTAACCATAGAAAAATGCTCTTAATTAATCAATTAATTAAAGGATAATATTTTTTAAAAATATGATTTAGCTAAGGCAGTGTGGTCTAGTTATAGAATGGGGAACCTAGGGTCAAATCCCTTAATACTGTGGGACCATGGAGAACCATCCAACCAATTAACCACTCTAAGGTCCAGATCACTTTAAGTTATAGCTCATTAGCATATGATTTAATTAAAAAGGCACTGGAGTAGGAGCTAAGAAACCTGTGTTTAAATGATTGCCTCATCATTTGTTGTGACCTTATTCATATTATTTAAACTCTCCCCTTCTCAGTTCTCTCATTTATGGGATGGGGATAACATCTGCTCTATCTCACAGGACAATACCTGGGAGAAAATGCTTTTGTTGAAAAGTGTGGTCTTGCTATAAGGGTAAGGTACTATCACTAGAATTCAGCAATTTATGCAAAAACACTTTAAGACATGCTTCCTGCCCACAAAGAATGTCTGGTCATAGGATCATACATAAGGAGAAAATAATGACAAATAGGAAACAGAATAAGAGAATGTATGAATTGGAGATAAATGAAATAGCTGAAATCAAGACGCTGCTTCCTCTCCAGGATTCCAGTTAAATGAAGTCCATGTGGAGCCGGTAATGCACAATTGAGTTGGTGAATGTGTGGATCTTAGAATGAGTGCTGAATTTAATTTGCTGCTAATGGCTACTATCCTGCTGGTGATCACAAAGTCATGGCAGATGTGCAACCAGAATAAAAATACCCAGATTTAAAGTCAAAAGACCTCAGTTCAAATCCCAACTGTAAAACTTACTACCTGTGGAACTACAGACAAGTGCCTAGCTTGTATTGTATTATAAACCTCAATTTCCTCAACCTCTCTATAAATCAAGCTTTCATAATTTATCTCACACATTTTTATGAGAAAGACTTTGATAACTGGAAGCTGTCATTAAAATAATGATAATTGTAGGAGTAGTTACAGCCTTTCACCTCATTCATCTTAGTTATCAGGTGCACTAACCCCACCAAAGATTCTGAATCCATGAAACAGGTATTGTCATCCAGTCCTTTCCGTTGTGTCTATCACTCTCTGACTTGAGTTGAAGTTTTCTTGGAAAAGATACTGAAAATGGTTCACCATTTTCTTCTCCGGCTCATTTTACAGATGAGGAAACTGAGGCAATCAGTAAAGTGACTTGCCCAAGGTCACATAGCTATTAAGTGTCTGGGGCAATACTGGAACTCAGGAAGATGAGTATTCCTAACTACAGACCTGGCCCATTATCCACTGTGCCACCTAGCTGGCCCGAATCTGTTGTTGGCATAACAGAAGCAGGGATTAGAACAATAATTAATGGCCCCAACTGTCCTTATTCATTTTCCACTCCAAGTTGATCTGCATGGTCACCAGGGGCAAGAGGGGAGTTATAACTCCAGGCAGAACCTTAATAGTTTCCCTATGAAGTTCCTGAAATGATTTGAAGGGAACTCAGGCCAGTGACCCAGGTATATAAAATCAGCTAAAAGAAATTTCAAACTATAACTCAAGTAAGAATTTAGAATGAATTATTCTGAGCCACCACAAAAAAAAAAATGGAGGAGTTGAAAAGACAGATTTAAAGATACCTAAGGACTTCGTTAGCTGGCTTCATAGGGTGGATTAGGGTTTACATCAGAAAAGAGCTAAATATTTCCTCTGGGGCTATCAAGGTAAAAGAGCTGGCAGACTCCCCCTTCCACTGTGTGGGAAGAGACACTACAATAACTGAAGAATAACAGATGGTTGCAGAGAGCAGCAGCAGAAGCATCCAGGGATAGAAATGCTTAGCTGAGAGCAGGGTGTCAATGAGAATTAGAGCATCCTAGGACTTAAGACTTACTGGAGAAAACAACTTTCCTAATGGTAGAACCAAAAAAAACCAGAAAATGGAGGTGCTTCTGACACATGTGCCCTAGTCACACTTGTTCCTTACACATCCATTCTACTCTGTGTAGTGTTGTTACAGGTCTTCATTCTAGGCATCTCCTCCCTTAGAAGAATGCATCTCTTGAAGTACAAGGAAGCCTTCTTGTCTCTTATTTCATAACATTTAATTGTCTTTTTCTTTGAAGTAAAGCCTGCCCTAGTTATCTGGTTAGGGAAACAAACCATGGGACTCCAGAGCGCTCCCTGGTGGGTTCTGAGTGGACAATGACCCACGGCCAAATTTGAGTTCGTTATTCAGGAGATCCCCACGTGAGGGAATTGTGTAGGGGCTGCAGATAAAACGTGGAGAGCTTCTTTCTAGCATTCCTTGGGTTAGATTAATTCACAAGGCTACTGAGCCCAAAGCCTTGAGGCACTGGCGGTGCCACAGCCCAGCCATGGCTGCCTATCCCTCTGTAGAAAAAAAAAACAAACAAAATAATTTTTGCAGTCCCAGGAGGGCTGACTTCATCTGCATGCATATGACCACCCCAAAGTGTCCCCAGCTAACCTGAAAAAGAGTTGTTTATTAGAGCTTTTCTAGATCTAGAGCTCTCAGAAACCAACGGGCACCACGCTGTCATCATTACACTGTGACAATGTACCCAGAAGCAACTTCGAGGCTCACTAAATTACAGAGCAAATGTCAGACTTCTTCAGCATTATTACACGTACATCTTCCATATTCTCTTTATTGGGCTTTTGTATCTTGAGGGGGTCCTAAAAGGATGGAATGGAGGCTTGCTAGGTGCAAACGAGTGCTGTTTGACTATTTAAAGGCACATTTAATTAAACTGGATTCATTGCCTGCATGGGGCAAGTTAAATGAAAACTAAATAGATGGAGTATGATTACATATTATTAAGAAGAGAGACAGCTCTGGAGACCAAACTCTTTTAACACGACATTAAGCTGAGCTCATTTCATATGCACAGTTTAGCACTGGCCTATAAGGAGAACGTGTTTTGAGAAAATCAGCAGAATGGTTATGAGCTCTAAACAGCTTTTAATAAAATGCAATGTTTCAGGGAAGGAGCAGTTTCTAAGCTTCACTTAAATATGCTAATTAAGGAAAATGAAGTTTCCCACTGATTCCAGGTTCCCTTTGTTATCATTTCTTCTCCCCTTCTACTCTGCCCCTTTTTTAAAAAAATGTTGTGCAGATATAGACAAACAAGCAGCCTTCTCCCTGCCTTACTTTATGAACTAGGAAAGACTTTCTAGACTTTGTTGCTAGAAACACACCTGAGTGTATTGACAATTGGAGAAAAATCCATGTCCAACAAAGGGAAATCATGATTCAAACCGGGTGTCCTGTAGACCGGAGCTGGCTCTAGACAGTCTGAAATTACCCATATTGCACCAGAAGAACAGGCAATAATCCAACTGGAGAAATGCCACTCAGACTGGCACTAACTATACTTTTCAACTACTTGTTGTCTCTGCTTGGCTCTAGGTTTTCAGTAATGGCAAATATAGACACTCCACTGCTGAAGTCATTTTGTTTTTAAATTGTGTGATAACAATGAAAGAAATGAAAATAAATCCATACCATGTATATTAGATTAACCAGTCTATTCAATAAAAAACAAATTGAGTCTCACTGGTTTATATGTGTAGATCAGCAAATAGGATTTGGCAAAAAACAATCAATGATTCAACAATTGTGATATTTTACAAACATTTATTAAGTAACAATTATGCATAAGAAAGCAACTCTAAGGCCCTAGGAGGTACTGTGGAAGACCATGACTCGAATTCTGCCTCATATACTTATTAGCTGTATGACCCTGGTCAAGTCATTTTGCTTCTCTGAGTTTCTATTTTCTCATCTGAAAAATGGGAACAATAGAACACTTGTCTAATTGGGTTATTGTGATTTTAGCATAGTCTATTAGGAATTCTAATTATGGAAAAGACAACAGGATTATTAGTGTAGGGATTAAAATCAATGGTTTGGCTAAATATATGAAAATTATAAATAATAATTGTGGTCGCCATTTCAAAGTATTATTGCTCAAAGTCGAAATGATTTTTAATAGCTTGTATTTACAAGAGAGGTGGAAAGAGTGAAAGCAGAGAAATACAAAAGGGTAGAGAAGACGTTAGCCTACCAGAATTAAACTCTCTCCAGAAGACAGGAAGGGAAAGCCAGCTATCCACTCATTCAAGTTCCCTCCAAAAGGTAGGTCAAAATGATGACTCAAGCTGAAGGTGACCCCTGAGGCCAACTTTCTTCATTCTTGAAGCTGTCTCCTTCTTGAAGTTGACCTTCTTCTTGAAGCTGAAGTCCCCAGCCCCAGAAATTCAGGGCCTTTTATAATGGCTTCTTGTTCCTTCCCCTCTTTATAAGAGCCAATCGCAGCTTCCAAATTTCCCAGAATTGCCCAGGGGGGCAGTGTCTGTGGGATCCACTTCTCTCCTTCTGGAGATGTGAATTCTCATCAAAAGGGTTCACAGTTTCCTGGATGATTGAGTTTCTGAGGATGTGAACTCTCATTTCCTGGCTGATTGAGTTGAAAGGGTGGAGCTCTAGTGCTCAGTAGGGTATTCAAGCTTTTGTTGATTAAATTAAAGAGTAGACAAAGGAGAGTTAATCCTGTCTTCACATCTAGTGAGGTACTAAGCAGGAGTACTTAAGTTATTGTTAACCAAAATGTTAACTCCAACTAGATGGAAGAGAATAAAGGAATCCTTTTTCACAAGTGTAAACTCAGAAGAGACAAAGAGAACCAAGAATTTCCTTTCATAATAGACTAACCCAAACCCCAGCCAAGAATTTAGAGCACTCAGACCATTATGTAGTGACCTGACTTTTTTGTGTATCAGTTCACTTTGGGAGCACTGAAAGCTTACATGTCTTCAGCCTGATTGGTTCCTGAGATTCCAAAACAATGACAACCTTTAATACTCCCAAGAAAGTGGCATAAGTATCCAAAAAGAACAAAAGCTAAATGGAGACATTCCCCACCTCCACCTTTAGGAGTTTAGAGTCTGACTTTAACATAAACTTCAAAGAAAGTAGGCTAGAAGAATGAGCAAACAAACAAACCAAAAGGATCCTAGCTTAAAGAACTATTATGGTGAAAAGGATGTTCAAGATTCAAAACCAGAAAAAGTGAATGTCTCAAAAACATCTACAAGCAATGCCTCAAATAAAAACATAGCCTGTACTTACAAGTCCAACCAGAATTCCTGAACTATTTGAAACAAAATTTTTTAAAAGAGCAAAAGATAATTTAAAAAACACAAACAAAAGTGCTAACAAAACAATTGGGAAAGAAGAGTTATATTATAAAAATTTGGAAAGATATTGGCTTGAAACAAGAGGCACAAAACCTTATCCAAGAGAAAATCTCTTTGAAATGTAGAATTTACTAAAAAGAAGCTAATGATCCCATGAGATAAAAAGAAATATTAGAACAAATTCAAAACACTGAAAAAAAGTGAAAGAAAAATATAGTGTCTTAGAGCAAAAATAAATGACCTAGAAAACATCCTTAATTCAAGAAATTATAAAAGTTGAGTTGAAAGGGTAGAGATCTCTTAAATCCAGAGGACAAAAGATAAACACAAAGAACCCATCAGATACCTACTGAAAAAAATTCCAAAATGAAAATTCTCTGGAATATTATAGTCCAAATCCTGAGCTTCCAAGTTAAAAAAAAAAAAATACAAGAAGGCAGAAGGAAAGAATTCAAATACCAAGTACCAAAGACCTATAGTCAGGATACCTCATGATTAGTAGCTACCACTAAAGAGAAATGGAGAATTTAGAATCTGATATCCCAGAAGTCAAAAATATAGGCTTATAATCAACAATAACTTACCTAGCAAAACTTAATATAATAACATGGGGAATTGAGTGAACTTTTAATGAGCCAGATGACTTCCAAGAATTTCTAATGAAGAGGCCAAAGGTAAGTATAAATTCTGAAACATAAACACATGAGTTAAGAAGAAAATGAAGATATGGAAAAGCATAAGAAAATGGGATAGGGAAATGCACAATTAATAAATATAACAGAATGCAAATGGAATGAACTCATTAATAAAATTAAAGAGGGTAGCGGAATGGATTAGAAACCAGAATTCAACAATATATTCTTTTAAAAAAATTTTATTCAAAGATACATTATTTTTCCAATTACTTGTAATAACAATTTTCAACACCCATTTTCTGAAATTATAAGATTCAAATTGTCTCCCTCTCTCTCTCCCCTTTACCTCCCCCCTCTCAGAGATGGTGAGCAATTTTTATCTGGATTATATGCATATTATCATTTTACATTTCTCTAATCAAGAGTGATTTAGAACATTTTTTTCCATATGAATACTGAAAGCTTTGATTCCTTCATCTGAAATAGGTAGTAAAACAATAATAAGACTTCGAGTTAGTCTTTAACAATTTAACAAATGGATATGAATATAATTTTAGAAAAGTTAGAAACTGCAAGATATATGTATTCACATCTATGAATGGTACCTCCATAAAAAAAATCTGACCATATATTCAGGTACAAAAAACATGAAAATTTCAGAAAAGCAGTGGTATTAAGCATATCTTTCATGAAAAATAGTGCTATAAAAATTATTTAATAAAGGGCTATTGATGAAATAACTAAAAATGAATTGGAGATTTAAAAACTTAATCCAAAAAATGAATAGGTAAAGAAAAAAGAAATCATAGTAAGAATCCCAGTCATATGCCAATAAAATTAAACGAAATACATGGATATTTATAAAAACACACATTTCCTAGTTCATAGAATAAGAAATAAAAAGCTTAAGTCATCTAATCCTTGAAAAAAACAAATTGAACAAGCCATAAATATTACAAAGATAAGGAAAAAAATCTTCATATAGATTTATAAGCAAATTTTATTAATCAAAGAAAAATCATTTCAACGTTATATAATCTATTTGGGGAAAAAAAGAGATTTTTATCAAATTCTGTCTATGAAACAAATGGGTTTTTAATAATTAAAACAGGGAGTCAAAACAAGAAAACTACACCAATATGTTTAATTAACATCAATTTTAAAAATTAAATAATATGTTAGCAGGGATACTCTAGCAAAATAATGAAATGATTACTACATATTGTGCCCAGGCAAGATTTATTCCAGGAATACATGACTGATTTCATATCAGAAAAATAAAAACATAATTGGTCTTATCTACAAGAACAACAAAAATAATATGATTATATCAGTAGATATTAAAAGTGCTTTTGACAAACTTAAACATACAGTCCTGTTAAAAACACTAGAAATCAGGGGGCAACTAGGTGACTTGGTGGGTTGAGTCAGGCCCAGAAATGGGGAGTCCTGGGTTCAAATCTGGATTCAGACACTTGCTAGTTGTGTGACCCTGGGCGAGTTGCTTAACCCCTGTTGCCTAGCCCTTACAGCTCTTCTGCCTTGAAACCAATACATATTGATTCCAAGATGGAGGGTAAGGGTTTAAAAAAAATTAGAAACCAAAGCAAATAAATGATCATTTTTTTAGCCATTGGATAGTATCTATTCAAATCAAAATCCAGCATCATCTATAATTGACATAAACCAAAAGATTTTCCAGTAAGATCAAGAGTAGTACAAGGATGTCTGCTATCAATTAAACTATTCAACATAGTTCTGGAAATATGAGCTATAGCAATAAAACTAGAAAAATTGAGCAGATAAACATAAGCAATGAAGAAATTAAATTATGACTTTTTTAGATGATATAAAAGCTTATGTAAAGAAACAGTCAACAACAAAAATTAACTGAAATAATTTAAAATTACATGATTAAAACCACTCAAATTCATTAGTATTTTTGTGTAACATTTCAAATTCTGTAGGAAGAAATAGAAAAAGAAATTCAAATAACTACAGAAAATATAAAATATTTGAGTCTACTTGTTAAGCCATAGACTCCATGAACACAAATATAAAACAAAATTTATATAAATAGAAACATATTTAGATAAATATTAATCGCTTATGATCAGGCCAAGCCTATATAATGAGTAATAATGCTATCTGTACTATTGTACTTTTTTAGCACCATACCAATCTGACTTCCAAAGAATTCTATTATAAAGCCTGAAAAAATTGTTAACAGAATTCATCTGGAGGAACAAAATGTCAAGCATCAGATAATAGTGAAAAAAGTGGGGAAAAGGGGGAATCTTAGCAATAAATAAATGGAAGAGTTTAAGTACTAGTATACAGAAACAAATAAGCACATAGGTTAGTGTTTGATAAACCCAAAGATAATGATCATTGGGCAAAGAACTCACTTGAGATTAAGAATTAGGCTTCCCAAGGTGACATAGTAAGAAATACTCAGAGGCTATCAACCAGAGAACAAAAATGCCTAAAAACAGAACTCATTTGACAAACACAGTTCAGAAAATAGAACAGTCTGATAGAAACTAGGTATAGATTATGTCTCACACTATATATGAAGTTAAGTTCCAAAATAGGGGCTTGTACATAGATGATGACATCATAAAAAAAAAAAAAAAAAGGACAAGGAAGAAGATAACTATCATATCTATGGATAGGAGAAGAGTTCGTGACCAAAATAGAAAATAAGAGGATCACAAAAGGTCAAATGGATAATTTTAATTGCATAAATTTCAAAGGTGTTTTGTATAAACAAAACCAACAGTTAAAATTAAAACTATCATTTGAAGATATATAGGCAACTGATTGAAACTTGAAAGAATAATAGCCATTCCCCAATTGACAAATAATCAAAGCACATGAAAATGCAGTTTTGAACTGGAAAATGCCTGTCAATTGGGGAATGGCTGAACAAATTGTGGTATATGCTGGTGATGGAATACTATTGTGCTCAAAGGAATAATAAACTGGAGGAATTCCATGTGAACTGGAAAGACCTCCAGGAATTGATGCAGAGTGAAAGGAGCAGAGCCAGAAGAACATTGTACACAGAGACTGATACACTGTGGTAAAATTGAATGTAATGGACTTCTGTACTAGCAACAATGCAATGACCCAGGACAATTCTGAGGGATTTATGGAAAAGAACGCTACCCACATTCAGAGGAAGAACTACAGGAATGGAAACACAGAAGAAAAACAACTGCTTGAACACATGGGTTGATGGGGACATGATTGGGGATGTAGATTCCAAAGGACTACACCAATGCAATTATTAATAATATTTAAATAAGTCTTGATTGATGGCACATGTTAAAACCAGTGGAAATGTGTGTTGGCTATTGGGGAAGGGGGGCAAAGGTGGGCAAAGGGGAAAGTAAGAACATGAATCATGTAACCATGGAAAATTTTTTCTAAAAAATAAAAAAAGAAAAAAAAAGAAAATGCAGTTTTGAGGGGAAAAAAATCCAAGCTATCAAGAGTTATGTGAATAAATGCTATTAATGATAAAAATGAAAATTAAAAGAACTCTGAGATTCTACCCCCACTCTTCAGATTAGCAAAATAGGAGAAAAAAAAAAAAAGGAAAATGACAAATCCTGAAGGGACTATGGGAAAAAAGGAAAAGGGAAAGGAATAAGTATTCCTATAGCACCTATTATGTAAAGCACTATTTAACTATCTCATTTTATCTTCACAACAACACCTGAAAGGGTTTTTATAGTTGAAGAAACTGAGGTAAGTATAAGTTAAGCGATTGCCTACAATCATAGAGGTAGTCAATGTCTAAGGCTAGATTTGAACTCAAATTTTCCTGACTTTAAGCCTAGAATTTCATTCATTTTGTCACTTAGCTGCATCTCAAATAGATGTATTAATAATGCACTATTCTTGGAGCTGCGGACCAGTCTGGCTATTCTGGAAAGTAATTTGGTGCTATATTCCTAGAGTTATTAAACTGTGCATACTCTTTGACCTAGCAATACCACTACTAGGTCTAGACTCCAAAGAGTTCAAAAGGATATATTGGTACAAAAAATATTTAAAAGAGCTCCTTTGTGGTAAAAAAGAAAAAAAAATGGAAGCTCAAGGATTACCCATCCATTGGAGGGAGAAGGGCTGAATAATGCCATTGTGCTAAAAGTAATGATGATGATTACTTAAGGGAAGCAATGAGGCAAACAAAACAAAAGAAAACACATTTTACAAAAGTAATATTATAACAGCAACTTTCAAAGACTTGCGATCTCTGTTTAACACAAAGATCAACTTCATGATGAAACATGCCACTCACCTTTAGATAAGACATAGACTCAAAGTATAGACTGTCATAGTATTCATCTAGGTCCCACCCTCATTTCGTATTGCTTGAGTTATTGTAAGAGTCTACTAATGGATAGATGATGGGCTGGACTTCATTCTACATCCTCTCCAAAACATTCTACACATTGTTTCCAGAAAAATCTTCCCATGGTACAGACCATGTTGCTCCACTGAATGTTTTTAAGATTTCTCATAATTTCCTGAATAAGTCCAGAATTAGTGGCCTGGTATTAATGAGTCTTCATAATCCCCAACCTAAAAAATATAATTTTTCTGAACTTCTTTTCTATTTTTTTATTTTATTTTATTTATTTTATTTTATTTTTTCTTGCCCTCAAAGGAAATCTTTGAAATCAGGGACTATTTTGTTATTGTCTTTTTATCTCCAGCACTTAGAAGAGAAACTACTGAACACTTTATAGTAACAACTTAAATATGATTATATAATGAATGAGTGGATCTAGAAGATTTATGAATAGCTCTACAAAAAGACAGTCTGGGGATCTATTCTAAAATTATTCTTCTCTATCACAAAATACTTCTTTCTAGCTCTCCAGCTAGAGTTTCACCATTTTATTCCCAATCAGGGTTACTTTACAAGTTATTGGATATAATTGCTTTTATGGAGTAAGACAAAGCCAGAAAGTGTGTAGTAGTTGTAATTCTGCCATAAAGCTCTTCTAGACCACCTTCCTTCTGTAAGGAAAAGTTTGGCACAGAAAAGGTTTGGAATGTTGAAAGCAACCTTGAATGACAGGGGCAGCAGGGGGAAGAAGGAACAGAGACTTGTGGGAGAAAGAACTCTGGGAAGGGTCTTCATTCCTGGGCTTGGCGGAAGATGGCGGACTTTACTTCACCTCTGGTGTCAACTGAGACTACCTGAGGTTTTCCCTTGCTGTCTCTTTACCTATCTCTTTACCTGAAGGTCTGGAAGTGTTCCTGCTTCTCACAAACATCACTAAAGAAGTGCTTAGACATCTGCCAGGGGCTGAAAGGGGACTTTGGACCTGAAAAGCTCACTGGGCCAACAGACTCACTGCCCTGATCTGTGCCATTTGAGAGAGACCTTTATAATCCTATCCTGTCTGTAGATTAGTTCAGAGAACAGAGAAATGGGAGAAAGAGATTTCCTGGCCAAAGCCTGTGTGCTGGGCCAGGCAACAAGGACCTCATTCATATCTTGACAGAGTGGGGCTTCCTACCCCTCTCTCCACAACCACCCTTGATCCTGTGATAATAAACCATCTCTGCTTGTGAATTTCGCAGTCAGATAGCCTTCTATGAAAACATTTGAATTGGACTAAGGGTAGAAGGGGATTTTTGGAAAAGAACGCTACCCACTTTCAGAGGAAGAACTGCAGGATATAAGAAAAACAAATGCTTGAACTCATGGGCTGAGGAGGACATGATTGGGGATGTAGACTCGAAACTACCACACCAATGCCACTACCAATTTGGAAATAGGTCTTGAACAAGGACACATGACAAAACCAGTGGAAATGTGCCTCCGCTATGGGTGGGGGTTGGGGAAAGCAGGAGCATGAATCATGTAACCATGTTAAAAATGAATATTAATAAATGATTTTAAAAAAAAGAAGGGGATTTTTGGGGTGACAGGTCTCATTAAGCTCCGGTTACAGAAAACCCGGAGCTCCCCGAAATTGCTGTCACCCTGACAGAGAACTGGGTTCAGCTGGGACTTTAGGGGGTCAGGCCATTCTCTAAGCCCTGACAAACTGTCTATACCACACCCCAAGGTCCTTTGACTTAACTTGGGTTCCTGTCCATCTCTGTTAACAACACCATTCACAGAGATAACCCCTTGAAGCCCTCAGAGTAGAGGTGAAGAGCTCCCCAGATAGGCTTAAAGCACACACAAGTCTATCTAACCAAATAACATCTTTGGGGTTCTCCCTCAATCATCTTTACACCTCTACCCAGAACACTAAAACCTTTATTTTGTAGAACGCCTTGCAAATAGTGGGCACATAATAAATATTAATTTAACTTAAATGAATATGTTTTCCACATAGGCAGATGTATAGTAGGTTGTACATAGATCCTATAAAGTTAAAGTAATTCTTTCTTCTTGTTCTTGTTCTTCTTCCAGAGGATAAATACCCAGAAAATACGAAAGAGATTAAAAACAAATTTTTTTCTCCTTCATACCTGGCCATATAGTTTGTTTATAATTTAAAGCTTCTAAGCTCAATGGGAGCAAATTAGTCAACTCAGAGAATCTGTATTCAGTTTAGCTTTCTCTAAGTGCCTTCTCAGAAGTCTTTTCATTTCCCCTTGCCACTTTCTATTGTCCTTCCTCTACCCCCACGAACACTATGTTTTCATTCAACTTGGCTCCTATCAAAGATGTGTGGATAATTAATATTGAAATTGGATATTTTTTGAGAAAAGGTTCTCCCTTTGACACACACCCCCCCCCCCCCAAGTACTTTGATTTAAAAAACTACAAAACTATCTCTCCCCCATCCTTCCTTCTCCAGGCTTTAAAAAAGGTGTGGAGGCCGGTTTCCTATTTATCTGTAAACAAGATATTGATGAGATAATGAAATCAACACAGCAGCTTACCTGTGGTGAAGTGTGTGCTGCGCAGCCATGTGACAGGAAGGAAGAAGGCCTCTTGATGTTCTCCTGAGCCCCACCTCTTCCTTTGATGAAATGGTGAGGGAGGAGTTGAGGTCCCAGAGGCCACTCCCTGCATGACTATTCTCCAATCAGAGATGTCCTAGGGAGGGGCTAAGTGATAGCATCAGCAGGGATATATATTAGCTTGCACAACAGGAAGTCCATCATTTACTTGGGTTTTTTTTTTTGTTTGTTTGTTTTTGTCTGGCCCATCTCTTTTGTCTAGCTGCTAATTTTGCTTGTTCTTGAGTTTCTGCTCTCCCTCCCTTTCCCCTTCCTTCTCTCTTGCCTAGTCCTGTGGAGTCTGTTTGGACTGGGAGGAGTCTATTGCTAGTTGGAAATCTTGAGGGGCAGATTAATAAATTAATATTTTAAAAGGAAAAATACAGCCTCCAGAGAATTTCAGTCATTACAGGGGATCAATTCTTTTACATTATAATATTCTTGGATGAACATATTATCTTCAGTTGTATTTTGTTTTTGTAAATACTTAAGCCAAAAGAATGAATCCCTACTGGCAAAATCTCAGGCTTCCATGGGAGAAATATTTTTAAACAGGGAGGTTTCCTTATAAGGTCATTCCACATAGTTAAATAATATGTCTTCTTTTAAGACCATATTCAGGGCTTCACATTATCTGAAAAATGAAGTTTTCCTCTGATTTCAAAGCATTGAATGGATATAATAATCTAATAAAGAAATAAGGGATATTTCCTCACCTCTCTCCCTTTCAATTTTATTCTGTAAAAACAACTATTTTGTTTTTTTATATCTTCATACTTTGAAGAAAGATCAAATTAAATACATATTATCTTTGTAGTTCTTAATATCCCAGTTCTGTCCCTCTATATTGTATTCTAATTGCTAGCTTTCCTGGGCTGCATACACAGCACTTTATCCTTCTTTTTAATATCATCAGATTCAAAACAGACAGACGCTGCAGCAGAGTTGTTGGAAATATTACAGAGGCCCAGTAGGAGATATTTGCATATTTATGAAAATAGTTTACCTTCTGCTATGACAATAACAAATGTTCGCCATCACAGCAGTGAGTTCACTTTGTTTTGGAAAAGATTCTGAGTGCATGAGCAATTTCTGAAGGATTTTTTTTTGAGGGGAGTATCATGAAGGGTATTTGTGATGCTGTAATACATAATGATTTCATTTTCCTTAAAGGTGTCATTCTAAGTGTTTTCTAGAAAGCTTTCCACAAGGAATGACCTTTGAATGGCTGAGTTAGCAGAAAGAAAGATCCTATATTTTGAAGCACTACTTAAAAACTGTCAAATGTTCTCTTTGTATTTTATTTATTTGGTTAAATTGAACAAATATTTATTGATTACCTGCTATGTGTAACTGATCTACATCCAATGCTTAGAGCAAACACATAAGTGATAATATTTTCTGTACCAAACAAGATAATTAGAAATTAATTTTGGTGGTTAATCTTACTTTTGGGGAATTGAAAAAAAAACTTACTCTATTTTCAGGATTCTAACATCTAGTCAAATATTTCATCCTAGATGTTTTTATCTCAATTGTGGGTTATATAAACATGATTTAAGTTTTTTTACTAATTTATTTGTTTGTTGGCTACATTAAAATTGCCAACTATCTCTCTCCCACCTCTCCCTGAACTTGAGAAGGCATCACTTTACAAATATATATAAACTATGTCTGTTGAGTTTCTATTTAACAGTTCTATTTCACCAGAAGTTTTTAAATGTTAATTCTGTAGCCGTATATAATATTCTCTTGTTTCTACTCATTTTACTTTTCCGAGTTTCATGTAGATCTTTTCATATATTTTTTTAAATTAGCCTGCTCATCATTTCTTAGGATGCAGTAGTATTCCATCATGATTATATGCCACAATTTATTCAGCCATTCCCCAATTGATGGATATCTTCTCAATTTCCAGTGCTTTGCCACCAAAGAGAGGACTGTTATAAATATTTTAGAACATATAGGTCCATTTCCTTTTTCTCCTGATCTCCTTAGTGTGTAAATAGAATTAGCCAGATCCCATTAATAGTCAAAAATCTACTCAACCCAGGCGTGCTAATGATGTCACTCCCACCTCCCTTAGTGGGGAGGGGAGACGAGTTACCCACACGTGACAATAAGTAACAAATCAAGAATAAGGGACTGCCCTTTGGGCAGTCCAAATCAATGTAGAAACTGCCATTTGTCCATTTGAATTAGAGGTGGACCACAGGAAGTGATGAAAGACATGATGTCTTTAAGTAAGTGAGTGAACTTCCTGTGGGGGCAGTTGCCGTCTGGAACTGGAGGAAGAAGCATCTCCTGAGACCACAGACAGCTTACACTCTGTATTGTCACGTGGGTAAGTTAGGCTGGCTTCCTTGGCCTAGCTGGGCCAATTCTAAACTCTACCTATCTGGCTGTTGGGCCTTGTGGCTTACAGCTTCATTTATTTAGACTTCTAACCTCCCTCTTCTCCTTATCCCTACTTTACCTTCCTGATTGTAAATAAACTCCTCAACCCGATGCTGACTTGGGTCTGATTTAATTACGGAATCAACCTGAATTGTTGATTCCTGGCGGCCACATATTTTAATATATAGCTATAATAACTAAATTTTAATTCTTACATTAGGAAATAGACCCAATAGTGCTATTGTTGGGTCTAAAGCTATATACAGTTTTATCACTCAGGGTATAATTTTAGATTGCTCTCCAAAATAGCTATTAGTTTATAGTTCTAGCAGTTTATTAGTGCTCCCCTTTTCCCACATTCCTTCCAACATTTCTCAGTTTAATTATTCTGACAGGTGTGAAATTATATCTCAGAGCTGTGTGCATTTCTCTAATCAGCAATGATTTAGAGGATTTTTAATATGCCTATATTAGGCTTTGATTTCTTCATCCAAAAACTCCATTTTTATCTTTTGACCATTTATCATTTGGGGAATGGCTCATATTCTTATAAATTTGACAAAGTTCATATTTTACATATGAGAACTCTATCTGAGAAACTTTCTATAATTTTTCCACCAATTTTCTGCTTTTCTTCTAATCTTGGCTATATCAATTTTATTCGTACAAAGCATTTTCAATTTAATGTAATCAAAATTATCCATTTTACATATTACAATGATCTCTCTCGTGTATGAATATGATTCTTTATAAAATACAATGTGTGATCCTGAATAACTGACAGCCAATCAGGGTACTCTTTTCTGTGAAATAGAAATACTTAGAACACAAAGGTGAAAAGACAATGGGGAAAATAAGATAGAATATTGAGTCACACGCATTCTATACTGGTCACACTGGATTTTATTGACAAAAGTAGTTGATTATCATACCTCTGACACAAACTAAAGATTAAAAAAATTTATTTTGACTGCAGTCCAGTGGAAAGAGCAGTAGAACTATACCCAGAACACTTTGGTTCAAGTCCTATCCCTGATACTGAAACTTGCTACCTATGCGATGTTTTTCAAGTCACTTAACCTCCCGAAGTCTCAGTTTCCTCTTTGATAAAATGAGGATTTTGAACTGGGTAGTCTATTGAGATCTTTTCCACCTCTAAATCTATGCAAGTGATAGGCATATAAACTGGACATATGACTTCACTGATATAGGGAAGCAATTTATGATATTAAAATATTTTTTTACATGTCAATACATACAATTTTTAAATATTGTCTTCTGACATTTTGCAATCCATGTCCTCTTTCTCTTTCCCTCCCATCCACCCCAAGCCAAGATGGCAGGCGATATGAATTAAGTTCCACATGTGTTATCATTTAATCCATGTTCATCATGTTAAAGAAGACACATATTGTTTATATTAGAGAAAAATTCACCGAGGAAATAAAGTGAAGAATGGCATGCTTCAATCTGTATTCAGACTTCAGCATTTCCTTCTATAGCAATGGACCGCCTTTTTCATCATGGGTCCCTGGGAGTTGTCCTGGATGCCTGCATTACTGATAATAGTTTTCCTTCACAATTGATCATCATACATTATTGCTGTTGCTGTGTACAAAATTCTTCAGTAATTTATAGGAGAATTGCCTAGTGAAATGAAATTATTTGCTAAGAGTCACACAACTTAGATTTGTGAGGGGTGGGACTTGTTCCCAGTTCTTCCTGGTTTCAAGGTTAGCACTGAATCCTCTATGAGGTGCTACCTTCATAATCTGTGATCCTGAGATAGATTAGGACTGTCAGGCACCAAGACCAGGACCTTTTTACTAATGACAAGGCTTGGGACAGTACTATCCCAAAAATTTTAGAGGAGGTTGTGCTCCAGCTTTCTATAAAGTTCCACATCTCCTCTGAGAAGACAGCATGACCCTCTGTGTTAGGTTCAGAGGATTCCCATTTGGAAGACAATAGAGTCTCTGTACAAAGTACCTCGGGCAACCTCCTTTCTACTGCCAAAGGGCAAGGTTGCATTGAAATCTTTTTGCCAATGGAAAACCAGTATGGGTGTAACTTGTCCTTCTGGAAAAGAGGCTGGCTATTAATTCTAATCCCATGATGATCTTTACTATGTTTGGTTTCTCTGATCCAGATATGTAAGTTGATCATGTATTTATATTCTCTAGATGTGAGCATTGGTTTCTACCTACAATCTCCCTTTATCCTAACTGGCTTGACTAAATTAGTGAGTAGTCTGCCCTTGCCAAGTATGCTGGTTAACTCAGTCCTTCAACTATCCTTATCCATTCTCAGCTCGCACTGCCCGCCATCCCCAGCTAGTCTAATAATGTCTCCTAACCTTCTGTAAGGGGCATCTAGGTGGCTCACTGGATAGATTGCTGGGCTCTAAATCAGGCACACTTATTTCCATGATTTCAAATCCAGCCTCAGAAACTTACTGTGTGACCCTGGACAAGTAATTTATCCCTGTTTGCCTCTGTTTCCTCATCTGTAAAATGAGTTGGAGAAGGAAATGACAAGCGTAGTACATTATGTTTGCCAAGAAAACCCCAAATGGGATCATGATGAATTGGACATGCTTGAAATGATTGAACAAAAGTCCTTCCCTAAACAAGGATTATTATTTTTATCCTCTGTGATTCATTTTTAAAAATAAATTGAAAAATATGAAACTTTTGAATACTTTTAAGTACTAAGTAGCTAGCCTCATTGGTCTTTTCATGTTAACTATTTACTTGATCTTTAATACTTTACTTTTCATAGAAGTGATTTAGAGGACAATCACATGAATAGTGGAAAAGCAGTATTCTTGATTCCAGATTTTACAAAGACACAATATGTTCAGGTATGCACATATATACATATATGGAGAGATAAAGATACAGAGACAGAAACTCCTTCTACTGTATCTCTTTCAACCTTTTCCCAGAGAGTCATTATTGGTGCCTACTGCCCTGACCTCTTCCAACAGCAATAACAAAACTGATTTCAATAACCTGTTCCTCTTATCACAGTCATACTGATCTGGACTTAGGTAAGTTTAGGTAGAGTTTAGGTAATTCATGACTTTGGTATCTCTATTTTTCCAACAAACTGCTTACTTCCTTTGAGTAGCTGGGAATCTATGGTATCCCATAAGATTTGATCTTAGATAAGTTTACATCAGTGAGTGCTGGAAATTGAATTGGAATGACCTGACATTTGGTGCACTCTTTTGTTGTTGTTTATTCGTTGTTTCCTCTTAAAATTAGCTGAAATAGATATAACTATTTTGACACCTTTAAAGACTAGGGTGAGATCACTCAACTCATTTACATTGGTGACCTCAATTTGAACTCATTTCTGTGGAAATAAAAGTTTAGTGCACTACTAATTCAACTTGGAAAGTAATTGGAAGACTTCAGCAAATGAGGGAAATTCTCATTTTATAGGAACGGGGGACCTAATTCAAATGAAAAAGTTTCATTGATGACATGAGTTAATTGTGCAGTTAACATGAAATAACCTTACCCAGCACTGAAAGGATTCTAAAAGAATGAGTTTGCAGGTACCAGTGATTAAAAGATCCTTTTAAACAGAATTACCTTTTTCTGAATCTTCTGAAATGATGGGATGCATTATATGTGGAGAATGCATCTTAATGCCCCCCCGGTGAGTTCTTTTTTCTGGATTTTATACATTTAAAACTCTCTATCCACTGTAATTTTGGTGTCTGGAGATGAGTAGTCTATGTGCTACCCTATAGACTTTCCATATCTTAGCCAGTAAGGTATGTTCAACATTGGTTGCTGCATAAACAGGATTTGACCAGTGGCATAGCCATACTGCAAAACAAATGGTTTAACAATTTGTAAAAATGTTTCCCCTTTTAACAATAAAGTATATATCTATGCATATATATGTATATACGGTACAACAAAGAATTCTGCTTTTCTACTACCCATGTAAGCTCCTTATAGCTCTTTAAGGAAAGGCATAGTATTTAGAGGAAAAGAAATAATAAACCCTCAGGTTGTATCACATCTGAAGTTGCAAGTTCAATCCCAGATACCGCACTTTAAAAAAGACATTGATAAGTGCAAGTATCTAGAGGAGATAACCAGAATAATGAGTGGTCTTTAAATTATGCCATAGGAAGATGGTTCTAAGAAAACTGGATTATCCTGGAAGAGTGATACTTATGGGGAACATAATGGCTTTGTCAAATATTTAAAGAACTATCATGTTGAAGAGGAACTACACTTGTTTCATTTAACACCTGCCCCCCCCCCAAAAAAAAAAAAAAAACAGAACTAGGAGTAAATCCTATCAGTTACCGAGAGGCAGATTTGGCCTCCATATAAAGAAAAAATGTCCTAGTAGAGCTATGTAATAAGGGGGGGGGGGGGGGGAAAGTGGTTGATAACAAGGGAGCTGGTGGTACCAGTGAGTCATCTGGGCCAGGGAGCCTACAATACAATAATTGATGATTTGAGACAGCCAGGGATGTGTATGCCTGAGCTGTGATGCCCAGTCAGTCTCCCTGCTATCTGTAGACTCCTTTAAGGTGGAGAGTGAGGAGCCCCTCCCTGCTGGAATGAAAGCAGTAACCAACAGGAAGTGAAGCTGACACACTTCCGGAATAAAATGGATGCCTGGCCAATACTTCCTCTGGAGTCAGGTGGTTGCTATCTTCCCTCTCCACAGCCCCTTAGTCCTGGATGATGTTATGAATTACTATAAAAGCTCACAGTATCAGGCTAAGGGTTTATTTAAACACAGGAGGGAAAATTGAGGAAAGAGGGGTTAGGGTCTGGAGAATCTGTTGCTAAGGGTGACTGGCCAGTGTTGGCAATGGACCTAGAAGGTAAAATCAGGCTGAGGGAACCAGCTCCTCAGCCAGGGATAATTTCCACTGCCCTGATGTTAAGTGGTCCACCTGCTAAACAGATGAAGTTGATGAATTAGTTTAGGGGTGTCCCTGTTCCTAGGCTGACCTAACCTAATTTCCTACCCACCATCCACAACCCACACCTCCCTTCAACCTCCCTTCAACCTCCCAGGGTCCCCAAGGGGAATTCAAGGGGTAGCTGGGTGTCTGGGTGAGGTCAAGGAAATCCATACCCCCAGGTTGGTTCTGCAGGGGTATTTATAGTCCCAGCTCAACTGTCAGGTCTTGAGACTGGCACTAGCTGGGCCAAAGTTCCATTCTCCTAACTGCCAGGATTGCCTAGGGTAATTTGCAAATGCAAGAGATCTTGCATAAATCCTGCATTACACCAATAGTCAAATTAGCTGTTTTCAGATGTCCTGGGCTACATGAACTCAAGCCATTATCCCAAGAGTTTCCACTTGATATCAGAGCAAAATGAGAACAGGATGAGAGCTCAGTTAAGAGATAGAGACAGGGGCAGCTGGGTAGCTCAGTGGATTCAGAGTTGGGCCTAGAGACAGGAGGTCATCAGTAATCTGAGTCTTTAATCCTTTGAGACAACATGTAGTCTTGAGGAAGGTCTCAATACCTTTTTAGGAAAACCTACACTAACTTATATAGTGGGGTGGATTAGCATATTGCTTCTGCCACATAGGAGTTAATAGTAATAACATCTAGGTGTGCACAGGGTATTCAGGGAAGCCTACCACCACTGCTATGAGGCTTGCTAAGCCTTTTTCAGCCT
The DNA here is from genome assembly GCF_016433145.1 of Gracilinanus agilis. NCBI lineage: Eukaryota > Metazoa > Chordata > Mammalia > Didelphimorphia > Didelphidae > Gracilinanus > Gracilinanus agilis. The sequence goes on from NC_058132.1 coordinate 294,335,399, forward strand.
TCTCCTCCTTTGATGTCCACCTGCAATCCAGCTTTCACCTATGGCTCCATGAAGTTATATTCCTTCTTATTTTTCTGTGCCCTTTTTATAGGCTACCCTTCCAGACCCAGAATGTGCTACATCTCTACTTTCACCTCTTAAAGTTCTTTCTTTTCTTCTAATCTTGGCTCAAGTATTTTCTTCTACATGAATCATTTTCTTTTTTCTCATCTGCTATTCTAAACTGTCCCAATTTACCTTTTATTTATTTCTTATACAGTTTACATGTACTTATATATCACATATCATCTCCTTCAATGGAATATGTGATCTGAAGTTAGAACTGTTTCAAATTTACCTTTGAATTCTTATTGTTTAGTACACTGATTGATACAGCAAGAGCTTAATAAATACTTATTTAGTCACTATCCATGTTTACATAGATAGTAGGTACTGGAAGTGCCATTTGATCCCAGATCCTCTGAATTTTACCTTTTTTCTGCCTTTTGGAACTAATGAATCTGGATAGTTTCATTGATTTCTGAAAATATAGGGTCCAAACATTTTTCATGGCATCATAGAGTCCAACGTTACTTTAAAAAAGCATCTCATTGTGAAAGGAGCAGAACCAGGAGAACCTTATACACAGAGATGGATACACTGTGGCACAATTGAATGTTACTGACTTTGCTATTAGCAGCAATGCAATGATCCAGAGCAATTCTGAGGGATTTATGAGAAAGAAAACTAGCCACATTCAGAAAAGGAACTTTGGGAGCAGAAACAGAAGAAAAACAGCTGTTTGATCACACGGGTCAATGGGGCTACAATTGGGGATGTAGATTTTAAATGATCACCCTACTGCAAATATCAATAATATATAATAATCAATGATCAGACATGTAAAACCCAGTGGAATTGCATGTTGGCTTTGGGAGGGGGGTAGGAGGGAAAAAACATGAATCCTGTAACCATGAAAAAATTTTCTTAATTAATCAATTAAATAAAATTTAAAAATAAATTAAAAGCATCTCATTTATAATTTTTATAGCACATAGTATTATATTACAATCATATACCACAACTTATTCAACTATTCTCCAACTGATGGGCATCCCCTCAGTTTCCATTTCTTTGCTACCACAGAGTTGCTTTAAATATTTTTTAATAGATCCTTTCCCCTTTTCTTTGATCTCTTGGGATAATGGACTTACTAATGGTATTGCTAAGTCAAAGAGTATACCTAGTTTTATAGCCCTTTGGGTATAGTTCCAAATTGTTCTGAATGGCTAGGTAATTTTACCAAAAGTGCATTTTAGTGTCCCTATTTTTCCACATCCACTCTGGCTTTTGCTATTTTCCTTTACTTACATGTTAGCCAATCTAGTAGGTGTGAGGTGGTACCTCATAGTTGTTTTAATTTGCATTTTTCTAATCAATAGTGTGACCCTTTCTGTTGCCACAAATACCTGCCACCTTAGTTCAGAACCTCATCTCAAAAAGCTTAGATCATTGCTACAGGATCCCAATTGATCTCTTTACTTTGTCTCTTGTTATTCACTCACTCACTGAAGTGAGTGCCTACCTTGTGTCAGGCACACTGCAAAGCTCCGGAATACAGTGTCCAAAGATAGTCCCTGACCTAGAAGAGCTTAAAATCTCCTGGATATCCTACACCAAGCTGTCAACACTTTTCTTAAATGCAGATCTGATCACTTGTCTCCCTCATTAAGTCAATCCAACAGTTTTCTTCAATGGTTGCCTCTAGGTTAAAATACAGATTTCTCCATTTAACGTTTAATGCCCTTCACAAAATGGCCCTAAATCATAGGACTCCGCAATTCAGTCAGTTGTACTTTTCTCTATTCTTCACTCACAATACTTTGTGCCTTTCCACTGTGCCTGTCCCTTCATGAAGGCTTTCTTTCCTATCCCTTCTCCCAGTGCCATGTCCCATATTACCTTATATTTAATTATGTTTTATTAACTTAATATTTGTTTTTCATATTCTTACCTATTTACTTGTTGACTCTCCTATTAGAATGAAAGCTTCTTGAAGGTAGAGATCGTTTCATTTTTTATCTTTGAATGCCCAGTGCCCATATGTGTGATTCCAGACAAGTTACATAACCTCTTTGCCTCAGTTTCCTCATCTGTAAAATGAGGAGAATAACATGTGCCTCTAAAGGTTGTTATAAGGATTATATGATATAATCACTGTAAATTGTTTAGCCTAATGCCTGGCACATAGTAAGTGCTATATGAATTTTAGTGATGATGATAACTATTAATATATAGCTACTATTATAACTACTGCTATTATTATTATTGTTGTTGTTATTATTTTTAGCTAGCACTTACTATGCACCAGGCATTATGCTAAGCACTTTACTCTTCACAATAACAACAACAGGGGAAGATAACAAATAAAGATTTTAGCTAGAGGGTCCATAGAAAGAGCATAGGGTGAATGGCAAGGCCCAAGAGTTCACTGGGTGAAGAGACTAATAATCAGGCGAAGATGGCAAGAAACAAAGTAGTACAGGTTATTTCAAAGTCATCGATGTGATAGACTTAACTACTCTCAGCAATACAATGATCCAGAACAATTCTGAAGGACTCATGACAAAATGTGAACCACCTCCAGAGAAAGAACTGTTGGAGTTCAAATGCAGATCAAAGCATACCATTTTTCACTTGTTTTTTGAGGTTTATGTTTTGGGGTTTTGGTTTTATAAGATTATTCACTTGCAATAATACATGTATAGCCCAGAAAAAAATAGAAATAAAGAAATGAAATCAGGAAAAAATAAATAAAAACAGTTGAATGAGTAGGCTGCTTAAAATTGAAGAGAAAAAAAAAAAAAGCATGAACCATGCTTTGTATTTTGTATCCCTTCTACAATTCTCTCATGCAGGAAAGTCATAGGTGAAAGAAATGAACATTTTAATTTACTATTTCCAAGCCTGAATTATCACCCCACTTAAAAAAAAAAAGTTGCCCAATAGTGTCTTAAAACGTTGGGACAAATTCCAGTGTCTAAGATTTAGAAAACATTGGACAAAATTAAAAACAGAACTCAGGAGAGCTAGAGCTTGCCCCAACAGGAAGGGTACAAGGACAGCTCAGTTAATTCATTGAGGTTGCATACCTACTTATCTGAGCTTCTCCTTTGGGCAAGGTAATAACATGTGGCCTGCATCAGTATAGTTAAGATATTGAAATTGGATCCTCAGGAAGCAGAATCAGTATCTAGAAAAGGGCAAGAGGATTGAAATGGTTCTGAGGAGTGTCCAAGAAACTAAAGATAAAAAAGTGACAAGGACAAGGGAAGGGCTCTTTTCTAATCATTTTCTTCTAGTCTTTTTCCAAAGTAAGCAAGGGGTGGGGGGAGATGGTTGATTGGATAATTCAAAGAAAATATGTGGCAACTGTCAAGCTTATTATTTAAACTATAAAATGCCAGCTTGGAAACTTTAATTAGGGATTGCTGATAATTAGCATACTAAATAGAAGGTCAAGGTAAAGATAAACAGTGATTCACATTTCAGGAATGATCCAGAGCAAATATTCCAGAAATGGAGAAATCACAGTAGTTCTGGGAAGGATGTTTTTAGAAGATGAGGGCCTCAGAGTCATAGGTAAAGAAATCTATTTTTCTTCCCATACAAAGGCTGTATGACTTACTTCATCAGCAGGGAGAGAACTTAGAATCCAGAAGTAGGAAAGAATCGCCATTACTTCATTTCCATTCTCAGACCTATTTTTGCCCTTCTCTCCAAACCTCACATCCTGATAGTGTTCTGTACATTTAAAAGATGAAATCTGTAGTTAAAGAAATGTAGCAAAATTACATAAACCCTGCAGAAGTAAACTTTAGAGCCTTTGGTGAACTTAACCAGATGAGCTAACAGCAAGAATTTAATAGTGGATAAAAGCATGCTAGAGTTCATTGTCTAAGAAGCTACCAGTGGGAAAAAAGTGGGTTTTTAGTGGCTCCCATTCAAACACAAGAAGTAAATGACTTGCTTCTAGAAAATAGTATGGTACAATAGGAAGACCAGTAGCCTTAATAGGAATACTTATCTACAGATAATCCATCAGGTTAGATTACTAATGATGGCTAATTTATCTCAAGAGATATTAAATCAGATTTCTCTCTTTCTTGGCTTCCATTAAGCCTTACAACATTGCTAATGCATATAGGAAAGCAATAACATTTTAAGACATATAGTCCAAACAGCTAATAGGTGAGTCACTCAAGTCTACTGATTTCTAAAGTGAACTGCAACCCTATTGTGGATATCACTTATTGGATCAAATGAGGTGACCTATGTAACATGCTTCACAAACTTTAAAGCACTATACAAATGCTACTTATGATAATAGTTATGATAATAGTTTTTGTTGTTGGGATCTATTGGGAGCTATTATTATTAACTCAAAGAAAGGATATGAACCAAAGGACATAGATTTAGAATAGAATAGGGTCTCAGAGATCTCTAGCTCAACCCCCTAATTTTAGAGTTGAGGAAAATGAAGACCAGTCAGGTTAATCAATTTTATTTCTAAAATCATATGAATATTAAGTTGCAAAGCCAAAATATGAGCCAGATCCTCTCACTCCATACCCAGCATTTTTTTGTTCTTTGAGTTTTATTGAGATCTTTTTTATATTACCAAAATTTATAGATTACTCCCAGTTTGTAAAAGGTATCTTGTAATAAATAAAAGAGTCAAACAAAACTAATGAGACATTGATTGCATTGGAAAGTTTGTGTAATATTTCATACCTGTAGCATATTCTCTCCTCTCTAATTTTTAAAATGAACAGAAATCTGTTTTTTCTCCCTTCTATTCATTGGAAATTAAAAAAAAATTAAATTTCTATAACAAGCATGCCTAATCAAAGAAAAAAAAATCCCATTTATTATACACAAAGATATACACATCTCATTCTGTAGAATAAATCAATCAGCTCTCTGTAGTTGATAGCATATTTCATCACTGGTCCACTGGGATCATTACCTGTACTGATGACGGTTTCTTATCACTTTCAAAGTTGTTTGTTATTGTTCAGTTGTTCAGACAGGAATGACTCTCTATGGCTTCATGAACACTCCATGAGGTTTTCTTGGCAAAGGAACTGGAGGGGTTAACCATTACCTTTTCTAGTGTGTCCCCATTTTTAAGATGAGGAAATGAAGCAAATAAAAGTTAAGTAACTGGTCCAGAGTCACAAAAAGTATTTGAAGATAGATTTTAACTCAGATCTTCTTGACTCTGAGCTCAGTGCTCTATCCACTGAACCACCTACATTGTTCTTATTTTGTAAATTGTTCTCCAGTTTTTACTCATTTCACTTTATAAAAGTCCTCAAAATGTTCTTTTTGTTATATTGATATTATAGCATGAATTTTTCTGACTCTGCTAATTTGACTTTGAATTAGTTGTCTTTCCTTGTGTTTTTGAAATCAGAAGTTTACTTATTTCTTACAACACAAGAATATTCCATCATAATTATGTAGCTATTTAGTCATTCTCCAATTATTTGACATCTTAGTTTCCAGGGTTGTGGTTTTTTTTTTCCACAACAAAACCCAAAAGATATCAAAGAAGGAAGAAAAGATATTTTCTGTACCAACATTTTCCCCATGAAGCAAGTAGTTACCATAACTAAATTAAAAAAGAACAATTCCATTTCCTTCTAACAAATGGCATCTTTACATAAAATCCCAAGATATTGATTGGCCACTTAGAACCAAATCCTTGAACTGGAGATGATATCCATTAATGTTAGCCATCTTTTCTTTTCCTCCCATCTTTAGTAGCTACCATCCCTTCTTCCTTCCCTCTTCAATCCCTAGGTGCAACCTGAATTGTTTATATTGTTATTTTTCTGTGACCCTAAAGAAATATTAATTATTTAAAAAACCTTCTTAGAACTCCCAATTTTGGAGAACCAATGTGTTCATCTATGAATTATGACTTTGGCATGATCTATCTTTAATAAAACTTGACAAATTGCTCAAGCATCATGTCGTGGTAGAATGAATATTGAATCTTGGGTTAGAAGACTTATGTTTGAATCTCTGCTATGCTTCTTAATTCAAAAAGCTACTTTTTCTTTTCTAAGTCTGTTTCTTTACCAGTGGGGGCTGGGGCAGGGATAAGAAGTTGATAATATTTGTACCACTTACCTTATAGGGTTGTTGTGGAGAAAGAGCTTTGTGAACTAAAATTTGCTCCATGATCTCTGAGGAGAAGAATGTGAATAAAGAATGACTTAGAAAGATCTTGAGGGGTGGGAGGGAGCTGGATAGCTCAGTGGATTGAGAGCCAGGTCTAGAGATGGAAGGTCATAGGTTCAAATATGGCCTCAGACACTTCCCAGCTGTGACCCTAGGCAAGTCGCTTGACCCCCATTGCCTACCCTTACCAATGCACAGTATTGACTCCAAGACAGAAGGTAAGGGTAGAAAGAAAGAAAGAAAGAAAGAAAGAAAGAAAGAAAGAAAGAAAGAAAGAAAGAAAGAAAGAAAGAAAGAAAGAAAGAAAGAAAGATCTTGGGGGAAAATCATTTTATGAATGGTTCTTCTACTTCAACTATCTTTTATTTGTGTGAAAAGAGCCAGAGACAAACAGAAAGAGAGAGGGAGACCTATGGAGAAGACAATGAAATAAAGAGAGATGTAGAAAGGAGGAAAAAATGAAGAAAAGAACAAGAAAGGCAAACATTCATAAGGTTTCCCTTGACATTCAGGGATGGATCATAATACTAATCTGTGCCCTAGATAATTATCTGAGGCCAAGATCAACTGAAAGAGTTGGTTCAGAAAATTTCACTGTTATTTGTGTTATGCAAGTCATGTTCACCATTGTAATATGACATGAAGCTTGATAGAAAAATCTATGATCGACTAGCACACCAGGACAGAGAGCTGTGGGAAGAAAGCCAAGTAAAGGAGCAGATATCCATCACTGAGTAGCAAGGAGCCTGAAGAAGGTAACTCAGCACATTATGGAATTTGGAGTTAATGTAGCTCATCTGATAGCTGGCGTGCGTAAACACTATACATATATGGCTGTCCTATAGACTGAAGAGTGTGTGTGTGTGTGTGTGTGTGTGTGTGTGTAAAGCGAGATTTTTGAATTGTGATTTTGTTCAAAAGAACCCAACAAAATCATTGTGTAATTTTTATGGGCCCCAAGACATCTAGATGTTATATATTTCTTATCTAATTCACAATTTCATGTACAAATTTCTCTTACTACATTAGTTGATACTTTGATAGGGTGTAATACATTCTGAATCAGATTTTCTGAGTCTACCAGAAATTTTGCAGCAGAAGACCATCAATGTTAGTGGAGTTCAGTGTTGTTAATTATTGGTTTTACAGAAAAGCAAAGTTATGTGAACAGTAAAGAAAGCAATGTGCCTCGTTTTTTCGCCTATTTCTCTAATCTTTATGCTTGTTATTGATGAACAGATTATTCGAATGGAAAAACGAAAGGCTAGAGTTTTTAATTGATTGATAAATTTAATAGCTTGGTCGGCATTTTCTCACAAACATATTTCAGGTGAATTCTTCAAAGTCCACTAGAATTAAAGGCATATCATTCTGTATTCCCAGAGATTGACATCAATAAAAAGATCTTCCTCATTTAACAAAATGCATAAACAGATATGATTTGAAGACAAAATTGAATTTTGGTCAGTTTTTTATGCAAATGGTACATTTGGAGCATAATTTTGCACAAGTTTTTATCTTCAGGGAACTGATATAGTTAAAAGTTTTCAAAATTGGCAATGCTGCCAAATTCTAATTTTTTTAGTTATTCAGAACTTAACAAACACAAGCATAAATATTTTAATATACAAATGAGGATAGTAAAAAGAAGATGATATTTTATGGTATTACATTATTAATTCATTCATATTTGATCATTTTAATTTATGCATATATGTGTATACTCACATTTTTGTTGTATAATTCATCAATAAAGATAATGGTCATCATACATGACTATTTAAATATATTAATATATACATCAACATACATGTGTGACTTTGTGTGCATATATTCAACATAGTAACTCCAAAGCTATTTTAGTTGTCTATGTTGCCTTTTGTACTTTATTCTGATCTCTTCTGTGAATTTAATTTAACTGTTTCATTGAGACTTTATTTTTGCTTCTTTTTTTTGGCATTGACATCTCACCCATATTTCATCTATTTAAAACCAATAATCTTCCTAGTAGAGTTAGCATAGTCAAGCAAACAATTGTACTTGGTTGTGTAGGTCCTTTTGGCACATCACTTCTCATGTAAGACATAGGTGGCATTCTTTACCATCGGTCCTATGTAGTAATGGTTGGACATTACATTGAAGCAGTTTGGCAGAAATTAGGCATAGTACAACATTTGCAACATATACCAAGATAAGTTCTAAATAAATACATAACAGAAATAAAAGGTGACATTATAAGCAAACTGGGAAATCAAGTTATAAATCACCTTTCAGATCTATGGATAAGGTAAAAGTTCATCACTAAATAAATAAATGCTAGAGATAATTACAAAACATAAAAACAGACAAAACAATTATACAAAAATTTATAAAACTTTTTTACAAACAAATCAAAAGAAGCTAAATTTAGAAAGAAAACTTAACTGAGAAAAGATTGCATTGCAAATTTCTATGATAAAGTTCTCATAATCCAAGACAGATAATTCATGCAATTCCAAGAGCCATTTTCCCTTTGATAAATGGTTAATGGATATGGGTAGGCAGTTTTAAAAGGAGAAAACTATTAACAACCAGATTGAAAAAAAATTTACAAATCACTAGTTAAAGAAATTCTAATTCAAGCCATTATTAGGATTCTCTGCCTATTTTATCAGATTGGCAAAGATTAGGAAGAGGAAAATAACAAATGATGAAGGGATGTGAGAAGTAGGAAAACTAAACTGCCAGAGGTAAAACTCTGTTTTGGTTCAGTCAATCTAGAAAATAATTTGGAACCATAACCTTAAACTTATTAAATTGTATATGCTCTTTGACTTAGGTATAATGCTTATGCCCCAAAGAGATAAAATGGGAGGAAAAGGATTCACATGTACCAAACTGTTTATAATAGCTCTTTTCTAAGTAGTTAAAGTCTAGAACAAAAAGGAATGTACTTGCATTGGGGAATGGCTAAACAAATTGTGTTATGTGAGTATAACGGAATGTAGAGAAATAAGATAACATCTTTTGTTTTAAATATTTTATTTTTTTAGAAAAATTTTCCATGGTTACATGATTCATGTTTTACTTTCCCCTTCAACCCCCTTCACCCCCTATTCACCCCCCCTCCCCCATAGCCAACGCACATTTCCATGGTTTTAACATGTGTCATCAATCAAGACTTATTTCCATGTTATTGATAGTTGCATTGGTGTGATTGTTTCGAGTCTACATCCCCAATCCTGTCCTCATCAACCCATGTGTTCAAGCAGTTGTTTTTCTTCTGTGCTTCCTCTCCTGTAGTTCTTCCTCTGAATGTGGGTAGTGTTCTTTTCCATAAATCCCTCAGAATTGTCCTGGGTCGTTGCATTAGTGCTAGTAGAGAAGTCCATTACATTCGATTTTACCACAGTGTATCAGTCTCTGTGTACAATGTTCTCCTGGTTCTGCTCCTCTCACTCGGCATCAATTCCTGGAGGTCTTTCCAGTTCACATGGAATTCCTCCAGTTTATTATTCCTTTGAGCACAGTAGTATTCCATCACCAGCATATACCACAATTTGTTTAGCCATTCCCCAATTGAAGGGCATACCCTTGTTTTCCAGTTTTTTGCCACCACAAAAAGTGCAGCTATAAATATTTTTGTATAAGTCTTTTTATCTATGATCTATTTGGGGTATAAATCCAGTAATGCTATGGCTGGATCAAAGGGCAAGTGGTCTTTTAGAGCTCTTTGGGCATAGTTCCAAATTCCCATCCAGAATGGTTGGATCAGTTCACAATGCCACATCCCCTCCAACATTCATTACTCTTCCCCTGCTATCATTTTAGCCAATCTGCTAGGTGTGAGGTGGTATCTTAGAGTTGTTTTGATTTGCATTTCTCTAATTAACATATTTTCAGAGGATACTGAGACTGCTATGAACTAGTGCATGAATAGACTTAGAACAGTGTGTAAAATAAAATTATAGAGAAAAGTTACTTTGAAAAACTGTGGAACTATAATTGATGCTATCATAAACTGAGAAACCATAGGACTGAACACACCCAATTCTTGCTAGAGATGATAAGATAATTTTTTTAAGACATACATTTTTAGACATAGGCAGTATGGAAATTTGTTTGCTAAATTATGAATACTTGTTATGAGGGTGGGTTTAATTTTCATTTAAAAATATTTCTTGTGATGGCAAAGAAATGGAAATTCAAGGGATGTACATCAATTAATGGCTGAACATGTTGTGGTATATGAGACTGATGGAATGCTATTGTGCCAAGAGAAATGACTAACAAGATGAGGACCAGAAAAAAAAAAAAACCCAAACCCCGGAAAGACGTATATGAAGTGATGCAAAGTGAAGTGAGTAGAACCAAGAGAACATTGTACACAGTAACAACAATAATGCATGATGATCAACTATGAATGACAACTATTATTAATAAGGCAAGGATCCAGGACAACTCCCAGGGTCTTAATGATGAAAAAGGATACTCACAGCCATAGAAAGAAGAGATGGAATCTGAATTTTCAATACCATTCTTCTCTTTATTTCCTCCATGAATTTTTCTCGAGTGTTAGCAATTTGGGTCTTGTTTCACAGTATGATGAAAAGGGAACTATATATTATAGAATAATTTGTGTACAACTAATATCATATTACCTCCCTTCTTGGGAAAAGGTAGAAGGGAGGGAAAAAATGAGACATAGATTTTTGGTCATGTGTAATATAAGAATTTATTTCTCTTGGATAAGCAAATCTATTATAATTCATTATATATTTATAACAAAAATGAATTATATTATTATGTTATATATAAAATATAAAAATAGATGGTAACAAAAAATGGAGAGTAAAAACACATTTCTTAATCAAAGAGGAGGGAATAGGAGAGATGATTAATGCTGGTAAATTGTTAAGGAGACAATTTTTGACCCTTCAAAGAAGAAAAAACTTGTTAGTGGAGAAAGGTGGGGAAGGGGAAGATGGTTCAAAGGCAGACAGAAGAGACAAAGACCAAGGCCTAGCTCTCTTCTCCTTCTTTCTACCTCCAATCAGGATGAATGACTGAATTATTCTTTCTTTTCTCATGGCAGCCTCTCATATATACTTGATTCTGAATAGCTTAAGTTTTATTTAGGCCCCAAAAGGAATGACCAATCATTCAATCAATCTAAAGAAAGGAATTATAGAGACCTACACCAAAGATGTATATAGGTCATGTTTACAGAGAGATCAATTAAGATGTGTTCTCACCAGACAAATAAATCAGGACACAGCATGCTATCATTAATTTATGTGTAATGTTATTGATTTACTCAGCTATCCCCCCCATACTTACAGATATGCTGCTCTTTCTACATTTATTCTTTGATGAAGAATCTTTGTTAAAAGGCCTTTTACTAATTATTATATTTGTTTTACTGTGGTTAGTAAAGAATATGTTTGATATTTCCATTTTTCTGTATTTGTGTATGGAGTTTTTATGCCAAAATAGATGGTTGGTTTTTATAAGATGTCATGCACAGCTGAGAAATATCAATATTTCTTTCTATTTTTATTCAATAATCACTAGAGATCTTTCATATGTAACATTTCTAGCATTCTATTCAGGTAATTACCTCCTTTTATGTTTATTTTTATTCTTTATATTTGCCTAGGATTAAAGGGGAGGAGATACACTGAAAAGTCCCAACTATTAAAAGTTTCATTGTCTATTTCCCCAGGTAATTTGGTTGGTTTTTCTTTTAAGCAGTTAGATGTTACAGCATTTGTATATATTTTTTCTATTTGATATTGTTTCATTCCCCAGGGTGCCTTTGTATATATTGTAGTTTTCCTGTTTATTTCATTTAACAATGTCTATTTTTAGTGTTGCTGTGTTTTAGATTATGTTTTCTACCCCTACTTTTTAAAAATTAACCTAAAGAATTTAAAATTGCAATCCTTCTACTCATTTCAGAAACATGTGAATATCTTTCAAATGGGTTTCTCGTAAACAACATTTTTGTTCCTGTTCATTTATTTCCAGCCATGTCTGATTCTTTATGACGCTAATTGGAGTTTTCATGGCAAAGATTCTAGAGTGGTTTCCTTCTTCAGCTCATTTTACAGATGAGGAAACTGAGGCAAACAGAATTAAATAATCTGCCCAGGGACACACCTCCAGTAAACAACATTACTTATTATAAATAATGTAAACAATATTACATTATTTGTAATCCAACATTATTGGAATCTGCTTTATAATCCATTTTATTATTGTAATCTGTTTTGGATAATGGGCGAGTTCATCCTATTCACTTTCATGCTTATGACTGTCAATTGTGTATTTTCATTTATCATGTCATCTATTCTTTCCCTTCTCTTTGCTGCTCCCAGTCTTTATGAAGAATAACAGGATGATAAATGAAAAAGAAAGTGATTGCCCTCAGTTATCTGTATTTGACGTGATTTGCTTACACTTCACTGAACCTCTTGTCTTTCCCTCAACCATAATTTAATGACTGATTCTTATTCTTTTTTCCTTTTAAGCATCCTTTTACAAACCATTCTTTAGAATTGGAGGGTTTTTTACATTTTTTCTTGTCATTTTTTTCCTTTATAGCTGTTTCAGCTTATTCTTTTTTTCCTCTTAAATCTCTATCTCTACTTTTCCCTGTTCAATTCCCTCTTAAGTATGATGGAATACTAGACCAACCCTTCTTTGTCCCATTCAAATAAGAGTGAGATTTATGTGATGCCTGTCCTCCTTAATCCATGTTTATATACTTTTCCTCTTGTGCACCCCAAAAATGGAGTAAATTCCTCCTTCTTCTTATTCATTTCTTTTCTAATGTATTCTTTTTTTATCTTCCCTCTTCTTTCCTCTAAGAAGATCAGTATATTTAAAACAAAGGACAACAACAACAAAAAAACAAAAACTCTCTTCTGTTTTTATTTTTTTATTCATTTAATGACCTTTGAAGACGTTAGCATTCTAAATGGATAGTGCCTCTTGTTCCTCTTTTAACATCTTAATATCCCTTCACAATTGCTCTAATATATTTATCTATCTAGATTTCTTTGGGCTCCTGTGTTTGCAACTAAGTTTCTATTCGGCTCTACCCTTTGGATCAAAAAAAGCCTCTTTCATTAAGAAGACCAGTTTCTACTCAGTATTTCAAGGTGAGTTATTCTTTGCTTTAAGATTTTATCTTTTCCCTTTTGATATAATGAATTTAAAGATTTTCTCTTCTTCATAATATTTATTCCCAAGTCTTATATCTAAACTGGTTCCTTGGTAGTTGAATTCTTTATTTCTGGAATATTTTCATTTTTGTTTGCTTGTTTCTTTGAGCTAGTAGCTCTGGATTTTGTTTTTTAGATTCTTGTTACAATTAGGTTACAATTATGGTTACAATTAGGTATTTATTTCAGAAACTGACCAGTGGATTCTTTCTTTTTTAATTTTGTTCTCTAAATCTGTTAAAACCAGATACTTTTCGTTCATAATTTTTTGCAGAAGGCATATAGGTTTTTTTTTTTTATTTCATGATTTTCAGGAAATATAATGATTCTTATTTTTTCTCTCCTTTACCTATTTTAGGTCAGTTTTTTTTAACAGTATATGCCTTATATTTGACCTATTTTTTAAAAAATCATTTATTTTGGCCTAATATTTCTTATTGTCTCATAGTTATTGAGTTCTTTTTGTTCTATTTTAATTTTCAGGGAGTTGGATACTTTCTGAAAGGTTTTTTAAGTTACTTACTTTCTATCCAAATTTTTCCTCCAGAGATTTTATTATTCCTATAATTCTATTTTTTTAAATTATTCTCTTGCTCTATTTTTTCTAAGTGCTATTGGAGTCCTTGTGCCCAAGCCATTTTTTTTTCCTCTGAGACCCTTTTATTACAGAATTACTCTTTTCTTCTGGGTTTACTTTTCAGGCATCTATTGACTATATTTCTTTCTAGTGTTCTGTGTGTTTTATTTTTTTTACTCATATTTCCAACCTCATTTCTTGTTTTGAGTTTTTTGTCAGGGCCAAGATCTACCTTTTCCCATACTCTTGGATTGTATGGTCAACCTCTGTTTGATTTGACCTTCATTTGCTTATGGTTGCTTTTCATCTCTCCTTAGGTGATTGAGTTCAAAATACTCTCAGGCTTCAGTGTCTCCAATAAAAGCTTTGTGGTTACCTGTCCCTGGGGCTTTCCCCTGCCAAACATATCTGGGAGTTTTTGACCTTCCAGGGGTTTCCTCACTTAGTTATTGCTGTTGATTTCTTTTTATCTGAGCTGAGGCTAGCTTTTTCTGGTGAGATACTTTTTCACAATGTTCATGGAATCCAGCTATGCTTTAATCTAATTCTGGGCTGCATGAATATGCTTACTGGTATTTCTACTTGGATTTCTTTATCATTATTTGCCTGATACCATTATTATATTATTGCTGGAGTGTGTACGGGAAAATTATGCCTCTCAATAATCTTTCATTATCAATTTCTTAAACAGAAGTACTGAATACTGTTAAATTCATTTTAGCCACGGATAGAACTTTGGGCTGGGAATCAGGAAACTCTACATTCAAATCCAACCTCAGACACTTATAAGTTGTGTGACCTTGAGAAAGTCACTTAACTTCCCCTCAAACTTAGTTTCTTTATCTGTAAAATGGGGATAATAATAGCACCAACCTCACAGGCTTATTGTGAGTATCAAATGAATTAACATATATAAATCACTTTATAAATATTGGTATGCTATGCTAGGGGTAGCTAGGTGGCACAGTGGGTAACTGGGTCTCCAGTCAGGAAGACTCATCTTCCTGAGTTTGAATCTGGCCTTGGATATTTATTAAGTCACATAACCTTGTTTACTAATTTTTGTCATCTGTAAAATGAGCTGGAAAAGGAAATGGCAAACCACTCCAATATATTTGCCAAGAAAATACCAAATGGGTCGTGAAGACTCAGACACAAATGAAAATCAATTGAACGTTAACAATAAATGTATATTATTGTATTATTATGTCTCAAAAATTGTATTTGCTGAGATGGTCACTAAAGCTCTTTTTCCTCTTAGTCTTATGTATGATGAATGATAGTGATAATTAATTATAACTAATATTTATTTAGTGTTTGTGATGTGCCAGGCTCTGTTTTAAGCACTTTAAAATTATCTAATTTGATCCTTACAACACTGGGAGGCAGGTGTTATTGTTAATCTCTATTTTACAGATGAGGAAACTGATGTATGCAGGGGCTAGCATAGGGTCATATAGTGTCTGAGGCTGGACTTGATCTTCTTGACTCTGGGTCACTCTGGGTCCAGTGCTCTATCCATTGTGATTACCTTAGAAGGTACCACATTCACTCACTCATTTTACTCATTTCCTAGGGCTAGAGGGACCATACTAGCCAAGAATGGAGGACAAACTATGATTACTAGTGGAAAACATATATTGAAACCCGTGCCTTACTAGTGGTGGGTAAGAGTATATTTTTCAAATGTAAATGACAAATATTAATTTCCATTTTATCTACAATGTCTTTGACGTTATTAGCTGACATTTTGATTAGTAGACTTCAATACATACAGATCCTCCCCGGGCATTAAATACTCCTCAAAAGTATGTTCAGCAGTTTTGAAAAACCAATGAGGCCAGTGGAGTCCAATTTCTTCAATAACTATGTCGGTGCCCTGAGCACTCTCCCTGTGATCTGAAAGAACCTGATTGACCCTAGGGAGTCTGATTCTCTATGTAAACATTTAAGCATTTCTAATCACCTCTAGCAAATACCTAAGTAGCCATGGTTACTATCAACTTATCCATGGAAATGCATGCCTGTAGTTCTGAGATTAAATAGGGTTTTTGCAAAGCATTTTTCTAAAGCCTTTTTTGAGATGCTTCACTTGGGGATGGATATGGAAGAAACAGTGCATTCTTCAGGGATTGGTTCTAAAATTTTGTGCCTGACAAATATTATTGAATATGATTAGACTATAAAGAACAACAAACATGAAACATTCAAAGACATATGTGAAGCCTTATATGGAATGACGCAGAGTGAAGAAAGCTGAACAATAGGTGCAATATGTAAAATGTCTACAACTACATAAATGAAAACAACTCCAAAGGACAAGGAAATAGCTCAAAAAGAATGGAGAACTTAGATACTATTTTTAAAAGTTGAATTCCATTTTTCTTTTCTTTTAACAAATGGATATTTGCATTAACATTCACATTCTCTCCTTTATCTCACTATATTTGACTATTTTCTGGAATTTTTAACTGGTTGGGAGTGTTAGATGAGTTAGTGTTTGTATCCTGTCAAAACAAAATAAATCAACACAAAATGAAATAAAAGAAAAAAGTAAAATCCTGCTCCTGGCATAGAGAGGCAGTATTACTTATAGAAAAGGGGAAATGAAGAGGGGCCTGGGAGTCAGAAAATATTGGGGTCAAGTTCTGCCTCTGACATATATTATCTGTGTGACCACAGGCAAGTCATTTAACATCCCAGTGCTGTATTAAAGTCTCTAAGACTCTGTTACAAGTCAGTTGCTGATCTGCATTGTGAAGGAAGTTTTCATACCAGGAATTCCCTCAGTTGGTGAAATCCCAGGTCCAGACTTCACCATTCCTTTATCCTTACCCCACATTCCTGGGCCTACAATCCTTCATCTGTTGTACTAAGAAATGCCACAGGTGAGTAAGTCTCACATTTGAGAAATTAAATGAGATTTCTACATATTTACCAATAATGTTTTCCTAGTGCTTCAGATAAATTCTTGCCATTAAAAAATTATTGATATGGAAGAATAAAGACATAATTTTTAGGCATTTTGAATGGCCAGGAATGCCCACTATTACCCATTTGATATTTGAATTTACTTGATACCCTCTTTCAAGTTAAGTAATTTCCTTAGAAGCATTAAAAATACAAATCTTTTTAAAGCTCTACTTTAAAATGTCCAATGAATTCCTGGGCCAATTCTAGTTTGTTTCACCCCACTCCCTTTTTAGAAGGAATACTGCCTCTTTGCAGATAGTCTCCATGCTTTTGTGTAGACGCCAGCAACTACTGTGTTTTTTCTGACGATAAAATGTAAATCTCACTTAGGAATTGTTTTCAAAAGAGTCTGGGGCTGAGTCCTTGGAAGCTGAGTCTCAGCTCACTGCAGATCCTGATGGTTGAGTTATAACTCCCTGAAAACCAGGGCTTTAAAATGGAAGTGCTGACAAACCTTCAAGCCATGGCAGCGCAAATGGCGCCTTGATAATTTATAGTCTACAGGCAGCTCTTCGGTTTATTATCACAATGACAAATGCACTGTCATTGTTAATAGGATATTTCCCAGCAAGGACTTCTTGTTATGCAAGCCAGGTTCGGTATGTCATGCAGCATGATAGCAATAAAGTCTACAAGAATTTGTAATGAACTTCAATTACTAATAGATTATGGTTAATGGGAAATATGTGCAGTAAAGATATGGGTTTTTATATGCGCCTTCTGGTATTCTACAAGGCAATGATTTATGCTACAATTTATGTTAACATTCTCCAGTATGAAAAAAGCCCAAATTGGTAGAAAGCCACTTCATCCATAACAAATACTTAAGATAATTTTGCACATGATGTAAATGAAGGTATAAATTAGATATTAATCTATTTCATTTCAGCATTTTTATTTTTATTGAAAATGAAGACTTTCTCCTACTGTGTAATGCCATTAAAAAGAATATATCCCATTAAGGTTGGCCCATGAAATACAATGGTGTCACTGAGATAATGATAGCATCTTAGATGTTAATATCTTTATTCAACTTGTTATAATTAAGGAACTGGTTAGAACTTGGTATATGTTTGAATTTATATGTATAACACAAAACATTTTAAGTCTAAAGATTTGCCATTTTTTGAATGAAAGAGTTATGGATTTATAACGTACATCATGATCCCTCTGATCAAAAGTATTAAATAGCTATGATATGTACATGGTAAGCCTGATTTTTAGAAATGAGTTCTTTTGGAAATTGGTAGATGCAACTTGTCCAAGTATATATTGTGAATTTAAAAAACAATGAAAGTCAAAAGAAACAAAACAATCTAAACCATTTCCACTGAGTTTCAAAGCAGTCAATTGAAAAGCATCAACAAAAGCTTTAACATCTCTAGAACTCAATGAAAATATGGGGATTTTATTAGATTAAAAAAATTAAACAGCCTATTACCTTAATAAAGATATCTGTGTTAACTTTATCTTGGAATTCAGTCAATGGGCTTTTTGATTAGAGTTTTTTTCCTAGGATCATTCCCCACAACACAGTAAGATATCTAAGTAATATTCTGATGAAGTACTGTCTCAAAGGAGCACAAACAAGTTTTATGAATTGTAATAGGCCAGAAAGTCTCTGGACTCTATGTCTGTTTTTCCCATAAGGAACAGTCAAGGTCCTTACCAGAACTTTGGCCAGTAGGTAATAAATTCTTTTCACCACAGAAATTTATGAAGTTCAAAAAACTAAAGGATAGAGGGCTATAAACTGTACTCATGGTTAGTATCACACCAATGGACCCATTGATCCTTGAGATACTAAACTATTTCATTGCTTTCTATAACCTAAATTATCTTTGTTGCTTGTTTTGTATGCTTAGACAAGCCTCTTCTATTAATTGGTCTTGGATGTTTTCTGCATAAGTCTGAATATATGTCCATACCTAAACATATTTTCCCTTGCATACACGTATATAAATGCAAAGACTATTGTCTTTTATGTTCAAATAGTTTTCTTATATCCATTTCTATTTGTAAGTAAAATTCTGCCTCTATAGCCCAATGTGTTCTCAATACTTTCAAAAAATGAATTTATGTAAAAGTTCTTGGGATAACAGGGTCTTTGAGGGACCTGAAGTAGACACTTCCAGTGTCTACACAACATGAAATATTTAATTAACTGTAGAGAGTCAAGAATTTGAACATTATGCAAATAAAGTTTTTAGATGACTTCTGAAATTGTCAGCTTTTCATCACAATTTTTTTTGGCACCATGTTCTCATCATTGAATTTGCTCCCCAAAGCCTACCTCCATCTGTGATTCCAGTTTTGTCTATTCCCTATGTCATATAATCTAAATTATTTTTATCTGTTGTTTGGGGATTTCTGTGTAAAATGGAGACAGGGTTGGTAAAAGAAGTGAGAGGATATTAAAGACAAATTTCATTTTGTTTATACTCATACCAAGGGCCAGTCATAATTGCACTAATAGTCTTATTGAGAAAAGCCAGGCCATTTTTTTGAGAAATCTCTCAGAAATCTCATAGACACCCACGACTGAATAATGTTGTGTTTAGATGATGTCAAAACAACAGACCAATTCAGTGGAAAAGGAAGAGAATAGTGCAGAATGTATTCCAATAACTTGCTATATGAAAACTTGGCTATTTTTTGCTTTTCAATTGACATAAGGTAGTGACATCTATAGGCCTAGACTCTGGATCTGAATGACTAAATTTAAATTCCCTGAGGCAAAGATTGTGTCTTATTTTTTCCCACCACTGAGAAAAGTCCTTCATGCCTAAGAGACACTAAATAAATACTTGTCCAATGAACATTTGTGGAATAGATTTTAAAAATATTTTAGTACCTTCTATATGCAACACATTATGTTAGATACTAGAAATGGAAGATATAGACATAAAAAAAATCAGTGTTTAGCTTCAAAGAACTTATAATGTGTTAATTTTCACAATCATAAGGTCATGGACTCTTTTGGTCACAGAAACTCATGAAGACCAAATTCTAAGGCATAGCAAGGGTACAAATTGTATTACTGCAGTGAGTCTCAGACAATGGATGTCTCAATTGTTACTGTCTAGCCAATTCCATTCTATTTCATCCCACATTTATTTGTTTATATTCATCACTATGCAGATCACTTAAAGTTCATTAAGATTTGTCTCATCCTTCATCCTTCAAAGAGTTCATCAAATTGTCCTCCATATCTTCTCAGTAGAGCACTTCTCTAATATTGTGGAGGTGATATATCCTCTAAGACTATGCCTTAGGTATATAAGCTCTGGCAAACTAAAGGTAGTTAGAGAAGCTTCAAATAAAGTCACTATCATGTACTCTGAGTACATTGATTTGACTAAATGAGATTTGGTAAACTAGTGTGTTTTTTTTTTAGCCCCAGGACCTCATAAAGATTAGTTTTAATAAGACAAATAGATTTTATGCATCAATGAATGAACTAGCCAGACAAAAGAATTCACAGATCTTTAAAAAAATAATTCAAAGTATTCTCCTGTTTCCTAATCTGTAAACCTCTAGAATAGAAAGAATATAAAAATGACATAAAGAAATAGTATTAAAGTTTTACTTTCGACTCACTCATAATCAGAAGACACTATTGGTATTCCTATGGCTAGCATACCTTTTTCAAGCAGTATTTGTTTATTCAGGAAGGCTTTTACATTAGGTTGGTATTCTGTGTCTAATTTTCTTGACTTGATCTTTCCAGATATCCATGATTGTCAACGAGTGACTTCATCTCTTCCTGACTATGGTTTGGTAATTAAGGAAGACATACCGACTTGTATTCCAGCCTCAGGAGTAGAAAGTAATAAAAATGTTTATCCTTTGAACTATGTGAGTGAACTCCAAGAAACATGTACCACATCCTGATAAATAAACCAAGAATACAATGTGTTTATCTTGATAATAAGAAGCATGAAAGAACTGTCTCCTCTTCTACAAAGTTTTCAAATTTATACTCCAGCTACGTAAATCTATAATGACAGAGTCAGCTCATAAAACAGAAGAAACAACAATGGAAGAGAAAAAAAATCATATTCTGGAATGGGAATTAGCATGAAATTAGTTAGCCAGAGGATATAAAAAGTGACTGGCATTTTGCCATATCTTCGGATAGAATGTCTTTTGAAAACTTGCTATGTTGGTGCTATACCTGATGGCACATATGATTTATTGACCCATTTTCTGTTTCCAACAGGTGGTTTTACAAAGCCCAAGCAATATCATTAAGACAAATCAGAGACTATAGATATTTTTCAAGAGGGAGCTATGATCCTAGGAAGACAACACTTAAAACCAATATCCATAAAATGTTATTTCTGCTACCAGACCCAGGTGCTGCCATATTTATTAATCCACTGCTAGTGAGATTATGGCCATCTGACATGAAGTACTAATGAATTTTTTTTTTGCACGTTTAAAAATTGTGACTGTCATTGCCTAGGAATCGTCTTAAATCACCACTGTTTTTACTACAGTAGCTTCAGCCTGGTGTATATCACATTGAGAAATGGATTGCATGAGTCATAGCTTTAACTGTCCTGCATTAGTTGGTCTGGTAGTACAGATGTGTCATTGCACAGTATATGAATCATAGAGAAGTTGGGATGCAGGTGACGAATAATTTAAACATGAAATCTAGAAGAATGGGATGAGATTGGGGGATGGGAAGAAAAGAGGAAGAGAAACAGTTACTAAACATAACTCCTCACTTAAAGTGAATAAATGTGTGATACTAGTTTTTGTTTTTTTTTTCAAAAACTATTTGGTAAAAATTAGCTATTTGGAGAAAGAAAGTGCCCCTTCAGCTATTGGGATGGGTATAATGAATACCCTTGAATATTTTTTCTTTTTTTTCCTTACTCTTCTCTTCTTCAATCTGATGTTCTCCTTTTTGGAAATGGCAAGGTTGAGACAAATGATTTCTGGTAAAATCGTTAGTTTATAATGAGTAGTATCTAAAATGAGAGGATGTCCTGATGTACAGTGGGACCAATACTGAGAATATCCATCCACTGGTAAAAATCTGTTTATTTTAGGACAGAGAGAAATCAGCTTGCTGAAGCCACTACCTCCAAGAAGATTGGATACATAATTGCTTATGAACGTCAAACATTTTTGCCTTGACTTACTGAAAATATTTGTTTCCTGGAATGTTCTGTGCCCTCTATATCATCAAGTCTCCACATCATGAAGGTTAATAGTTTGGTATTATCTGATTTCCAGAAATATCTCCATTTAAATAAGACTTTTTGGTCCTGTAAGAAGATTCACTTGAGTTGAGTTTTGAAGAAAATTACAGGTACATGGAGGTGGGATGGGAAAAATTCTAGGCATAAGAGAAATCCTCTTCACATTATTACTAACTACTTTATCCAATGCGTTCTCTCATGGCAACTTGGCATCATGGCCAAAGATTATGAATGTCCTAATTTCCTGAGATCACAATTTTCTAGTCTGAATTAGATGACCTGTAAGGTCCTTCTAGACTATAAAATTCTATGAGTCTTTGACTGAGAGATCTAGAAATGGCATAATCAGTCTGGTGTGGGCATCATTATAAACTGACTGTAAGACCTTAGGCAAATCAATTTAACTTTCTTTGTTTCAATTTACTTACCTATAAAGTGGGGATTATAGTAGCTCACTTATCTCTTACAAGGTTATTGTAAAGTTCAAGTAAGATAATTTATTCTAAAACAATTAGAAGGTTAGAATTTTTTTCATTTTTGTGTTTATATTGAGTCTGGTAGATAATAGATACTTGGAAAGTGTTTGGCTTTTCTCTTCCGCTTATGAATTAGACACACATTCATATACATATGTTTTCACATAAGAATAGAAAAAGAGGATTAAACAAAATTCTAAATCTTTATTACATAGTTTTTTGCATACTGAATATTCAATTTAATACAAAGATACTACCACTATCATACTTGTCTGTGCCCCTCTTCTTAGCTTCCTTTTGCTTTTTTGTGTATTTTTTCATTTATATTTTTTCCTCTCTTCCTCTTTTCTTCCTTCCTCCCTCCCTCACTCATTATGTCTCTGTCTCTCTTATCACTTCACTTTTGCTCTTTTCACTCTTTTCCTAAAAAAAAAAAATAAATAAATATTCCTTATACTAAGCCTAGCCAAGCCACCTCCCCAGAAAAAAATACCACAGTCATCATGCCTGATAATGTATGTTTGATTTTGCGCTACCTCCTCTGCTAATTTTTAGAAAGGATAAGACAAAAACAGAAACAGAAACAAAAACAAAGTCCTGGAAACTCTTATATGAAGTGATGCAAACTGAAGTGAGAAAAATCAGGATAATATTACATATTATTAGAACAGTCAAGTAGGATAATCACTTGTGAAAGTTTTAACTATTATCAGCTCTGCAAGGCTCCAGGACAGCTCCAAAGGAATCATAACTGAAAGGGCTATCCACTACCACACAAAGAATTGACGGTCTAAGTGGAGAAAGAAGCATACCATTTCTTCACTTTATTTTCTCTAGTGTAAGGGACATGTGTCTGCTTTCACAATGTGTCAAACATGGAGATTTATATTGTATGATAACATATGTACAACCTATATATTACCTGTTGTCTTGGGAAGGATGGAGGGATGAGAGGAAGGGAGAGAACATGGATCACAAAATGTCAGAAAAAATTATTAAAAATTGTATTGACATAATATAGAAAAAAATAAAAATTAGAAAAGTTAGAAAACACTTTTATCATTAATTCTATAGACTTTGAAATTAAAATCTGTTACCCTAAAAACTATGATCCCCAGCACTCCACTCACTTTCTGTTGTTACATGCTGATGTAGACAGGATATAAAATCAGGTGGAGGTCCATCTCTCAGTCTCTATCCTTTCTGTCATAGCATTGGTGGAGAAGGATTTTTAAGCAGGTGGATAAACTTTGTCATGTGGTTCTGTTTTGTCAGATAATAAACTTTATAAAAATAATACTTGAAATATTGAACATTTAATTTAATTCCTACATTTATGGCAATCAGAAGTGGGGTTCAGAACCCTTAATTCTCTCTGAGTAGATTAGTTTGAAAAGAAACCACATATGTCCTGTTATGGCTTTTCGTCCCACCCCCTTTCAGGGAACTCTTTTTGGAGCTGCTGCCCGTTGCTACCTAACCTGCCTCCCTACCTGGGTGGTCCTTGTGGAGCCATTGTTTATGCCACTCCTCCTCCTGCTCATCCGCCTGCTGTTGTTGCTGCTGTTGCTGTTGCTGTTGCTGCTGCTGATTGGAGCTGCTCTCTGGAAGCTTGGAAAGTATAAATCCCTCTTGCCCTTATGTTGCCAACAGCTGAGTGTTTGCTCACTTCTTGCCTTGGAAGCCTGGGTGTATTTCCCTTAGGCAATAATTAATCTCCTAAAGGGTTTTTACCCTGTGCAAGGCAGGGTAAACAAGCTGTTCCCTGGTGTTTTTACCGCTGGAGGGTGGAGAAGAAAGGTTACTCTTCCAAACAGGAAGTAGAATTGCAAGCATGACCCACTATATAGAAGAGCAGAATATTACCTATCTTAAACAACTCCCAGTTTTAAAATGTTTTTTTCTTCCTACCATTCCAGGGTGCACTGGTCCTTGTGATTAACTTGTCTGAGATTCAAGGGAGAAAGTCACCTTCCTACACCCCCCTTGCCATTCTGGCCTGCCCAGTCTCTACAATACATCCAATATGGGATTCTTCCACACTATGTTCAGTGTGGAATTCTCCCTCACTATGGAAGAATCCAGGGGTGTGACAAAAGGAACCTAAATGGATAATGATCCTGGGGAGGGGAAGGAACCTTAAAAGAGTCTGGAGTTGGATTTTTAAGCTTTTTCAGACTCCATTGTTTTATGGAAGTCTCTGTATCAAAAATGGAAAAAAGAACTCTTGAATTCAGTGCCTGTATTCTGACACATATATTATATTTGCT
The DNA here is from genome assembly GCF_016433145.1 of Gracilinanus agilis. NCBI lineage: Eukaryota > Metazoa > Chordata > Mammalia > Didelphimorphia > Didelphidae > Gracilinanus > Gracilinanus agilis. Next base: position 294,360,350 of record NC_058132.1, read on the forward strand.
GATTGCTTGTTTTAAGATTTTATTTTCTTTGTTAAGTTCTACTACACTTTGTCACTTTAAGTTACTGTGTTTTGACAACTAGCTATGTGTGCTGTTACTTATTTGTACCTTCCCATATGACTGGACTGGAAAAGATAGCATTATAAAAGTACCTTTGCGTTGTTTGTAACGAGAGGTAAGGGTTCATTTAGTAGCTGAAGTGAAGTGTTATAGCACTAATCCCCACCTCTGCATTTATAAAAATGTCATGAATGAGACATATAAAGACATGCCTTTTAGAGCTGTTACAGACTCATACCAGCGTAGTTGGGAAGGTTTTCCTAGGGTGTAGTACCCCTGATGGCTCCCAAGAGGGAGTATTTTCCATGAAGCCTAAGTAGCTTCTGGATGATTTCTAATTCTTCAGCTTAATCTACCTGCACTAGAATGATCTAAATTCTTAGTGACGTTTTAGACCCAAAAGGTTTTCTTGAATTAGCTGCTATATTACTGTTCTTTATAAAGTTGTTTTCTTAGTGAAAATTAATGTATGCTGAGTTGATCTGTGTGTTTGTCAACACTCTCCTCAGAGTTGTATAATTGTCATAAAATTCTAGTTTTTTAAAAGTTAAGAAACTTTCTACTTCCCAGAATCCAGAAAGTGAACTGCTTGGAGAAGGTGCCATGGAGATACCTGAAGAAACCTCATACTGCACTGAAAGACTCAGAATGAACTTTGGATTGTACTGAAATTGAACTTTAGGAGGTTGTAACACATTTATTTTGTAAATACTCTTATGCCGAACGGGACTGCCCCAAATTGGCTTTTTGTCAATGCACTAGCAATCATTAGTTTTGTCCTCTTTCCCTTTTATTCCCAAATTATTGTAATTTATAAGTTGGTTATGTTTACAAGATCCATTGGGGAGACTAGTCTTCCAAAGGATCTCAGGGGGCATCATGCAATTAAAATCTGTTACCCTAAAATCTACAATCCCCAGCAAAACTATGATTCCCAGAACCCTGCTCACTTCCTGTCATTATGCACTGATATAGACAAGATATAAATTGGGTGGAGGTTTATTTCTTGGTCTCTTTTCCTTCCTGGTGCAGCTTTGGTGGAGCAGGACTTTTGAGCAGATAGAAAAACTTAGTCACGTGGTTCTGTTTTGTCAGATAATAAACTTCATAAAAATAATACTTGAAATATTAAACATTTAATTTAACTCCTACAAGGCTTCTAATTGATCATTTTATTGATCAGATTTCTTAAGTCTTTCAAAGTTGTTTTCCCTTTGCAGTGCTGTGGATATTGTATAAATTGTTTTTCTTTTTTGTTTTTTCTTACTTCACTCTGCATTAACTCATACTAGTCTTTCCAGGTTTCTCTGGAATTTACTCTATACTACATTTAATTGTTTCTAGATTTGAAATATCTGATCTCTTTTGCCAATTAATGCTTATTTTTGTTGACAAGTACCAAATATTTTTGATAATTATTGCTTTACAAAATAGTTTGAAATTTGGTACTGCTTTGAACTTTTTTCCCACTTAAAAAAATTACTTAAGGTTTTTCACTTTTTTTTCTTTTAGAAGAATTTTATTACCTTATTTTTATTATTTTATTTTATTCTCTAAAATAATTCCTTGGTAATCTGATAGGTATGACACTAAGTAAAAAAATATAGGTAATATTGTCATTTTTAGTATACTGTCTGAGCCCAATCATTTAACAGATTATTTCTCCAATTATTTATCAAATTTTAAAAGTATTTTGCAGTTGCATGCAATGTGAACATATAGTTCTTGTTTATATATGTAAGGTAAACTTCCAGATCATTTATGTAGTCTTTTATTGTTTTTGAATGAACTTCTTTTCTCTTTCTCTTCCTACTGGTAATACTTTTTTTAATTGGTAGGTTGAATTGAATCAAATTGAATTGTGTGGTTCTGAACCATTTAATCTCTATGTGATTTGAGTAACAACCTAAAATTTATCTGCCATATGAGAGAATCTCTGATTTGCATAGATAGAAAGTGTATCTGGGATAGCTAGGTGGGTCAGGGGTTAGAGAACAAAGCCTGGAGACAGGAGGTCATGGGTTCAAATATTTATTAATTTTTGCTGTCCTGAGAGATCATTAACTTCTACTTGCCCAATTCTAGTCTTTAAAGACTGCTTTTTCAGCTATGATCTTTTGATTTTTCTTTTTGGTTTGGTCTATCCTGCTTTTCATGGCTTTCAGCAGGTCAATTCTGGTCTCCAATTTGCTCATTATTTCTTTTGATTTCTATGTCTCTTTTTTCCATTTGGGCAATTTTGTCTTTTAAGCTGTTATTTTCTTTTTGTATTACTTTCATTTCTTTTCCCCACTTTTCTTATATCTTTCTTACTTAGTTCTTAAACTCCTTTTTGAGTTCCTCCAGAGCTTGTGGTCAATTTCCATTTTTTTTGAAAGTTTGGATGTTTGCTTGTTTTTCACCCTTTTGAGATATTTTGTAATGATTAGCTGGAAGGAGATTCAGAGGGTTTCTGCTACTAAGCTGCCATCTTGGCTCCATCTCCCATGGTTTCAAATCTCACCTCAGATACTTACTAGCTATTTGACCCTGGGCAAGTCAGTTATCCCCAATTGCTTACTGCTCTTCTGCCTTGGAAATGATACTATTGATTCTAAGACAAAAGCTAAAGGTTTAGAAAAAAAAGCTGTATCCATGGAGCTCTCCACATTAATGTAAGCACAGATTATTTCTATATTATTATTATATATGTATACAAATATACATATATATATATATATATATATATAAATGTGTTTTCCTGTTTTTTGTTTGTATGTATGTTTTGGTTAAAGAAATAATTACTACCCCAAACTTAATATAATTTTCTGACTCAAACAATTCTTTCTTCCATAGCAGGTAATAAACAGGATTCTGTAGGGAAGAATAAACATTATTATTTTGTATGTCTGTATATGTATACAAAAAAAGCCAAAGTTTTTGAGAATACTAAGTTTTAATCTCTTCTCTGAAGTCTGGTTATGCTCTTTAAATATAAGCACAATTATCTGGAAAATTTGGTTAGTAGTGCCAAGGAGGCTAGAAAAGAATGGATTTAGAATATTAAAAGTATTACTTTTATCAATAGATAGATGAGCAAGGAAAGAATGAGATGGATATTCTCCAGAGAAAGTATGCTCTTAACATGTGACAGAGAAAAGCCATGACTCTTTAATCTCTAGTTTGCTCTTAATCATTAAGGAGAATGACCTTCCAACACAGAAGGTTTTAACAAATGTAATTAAAAGGAAAATCCGGCCAAAGTTGGAAAAGAAAATGAAGGAGCATGCTGCTACTTTGAATTAATAGAAGTCTCTAGATCCAGAAAAATTATGCTCTAGGACAGGGGTCGGCAACGTATGGCTCTCGAGCCATATCTGGCTCTTTTGAGGGCCAGATATGGCTCTTTCTGCAGGAGCCATAAAGTCAATTTTTTTTCAGGTGCTGTTGAGGAGCATGCACTGTGAGCACTGTATGGCTCTCACGAAATTACATTTTAAAAAATGTGGCATTTATGGCTCTCATGGCCAAAAAGGTTGCCAACCCCCCCGCTCTAGGATAACTGACACACTTTGATGTGATTGAAGAATTATTGCCAATAATCTTTGAGAAATCATGCAAATTGAGGTATAGCAGAAAACTGATGATTCAGCAAATGTAACAGTTTTCAAAAAGGGAAGGAAAGTGAATTTTGGAATCTATAGAGTGTTAAGTTTGATGTGTATTTTGCCAGTAAAAAATAATTGAATAAGATGGTCTTGAGTGTTTAGAGGGATCAACAGATGTCAGTACAGATGTGTTAAGAACAAGTCATGATCAAGTAAATCTATTTCCTTTTTTGATAAGAGTTGCTTGACTTGTAGTTCAGAGGAATACCAAAATCACAATGTATCTGGCTTTTAGGCATACATATGGTAAAGATGATCATATTATCTTTGAAAATAGGATTGAGAAATGTGAGCTAGAGATGTTATGACTTCTTAGCTAGTTAAAAATATATATTATAATACATGCCATATAGTATATATACTATATTCCATACTATACTAGCTAGTATAGGCAAATTTCAGCTTAATATTGTAGAAAATTTTCAAATAACTATTGCTGTTCAAAAATGATAGGCTTTTTATGTATTGAGCTCTCTATCAGTGGAAGTGTCCAAATAGAAAAGGGGTTCTTAGCCATTTTTGTGTAATCAAATTCTTCTACAATCTGAAGTCAAAAGACCCCATCTCAGAATGATCATTTTAAATCCACAAAATGAAATATGTTGGGTACAGAGGAAATATCATATTGAAATTTAATTAAAGAAAACTTTTTAAAAAATTCTTAGATCCCAGGTCAAGAACCACTGAAATACAGCCTAGAAGATCATTCATCAGGTAAATTGTAGAAGGTATTCCTGCATTGGACATTGGTGGGGAGGAGAGGAGAAGAGTCAATAGCATTTAGGCTTGGGTTAAACCTATGATTTTATCCAGTATAGGAAGCTCCAGCTAGAGAAATTCCTTCTATCAATGTAAATATGCTACTGTTCTGTGACTTTAGTCTTAAAGAATTGCCTGTGGAAGTGAGGTCAAGATATTTTTACATAGAGCAACACAGTCCTGAGGCAGGATTCTGTCTCTCTTCACTATGCCACTCTGCAAAATACACTTTAGTTTCTTTTTTTGCTTTTAGAATAAAGTACCACCTTGTTTCCATAATATCTTTATTATATCATAATGATAACACCATTCAAGGTAAAGTCATTTAAGGTCATCATTGGTCCATATCCATCATTTAAATGTGTTTGTGCTGTCTTTTTTAATCTGTAAGATTAATGGTTTAAGGGTCACTTTTAGTAAAGTTCCATTATATAAAATAACATTTATGGAAGAATTTGAGAAGATATTTAGAGAATAGAAAGCAAAACTTGTTCATCATTTGAATAAACAGGTCACTAGAAAAGTTCATTAACTCTTTCAGGTGAATGTGGTCAGAAGTGTAATGGTAAATATCTTAACAACCAGCTCTCAAAAAGTGAATGAATAAAGCATCTTTACACTTAATCTGCATTATTACATTTTTTGGTCCTTTTTTTAAGTCTAAATAATCACCAAAAAAAAATCCTAATTTGTAACATTTGCTGACATCCAAGGTATAAATGGATAAATAGTCACATTGAAAATTTAACAATTTAATAATATAAATTGGCTCTCTTGAACCAGTATCAATTAGATACAGCATGCTACCAGATATACTGCACTAGAATTTAGGCAATTGGATTTAGCTGTGTCTCTCTTTTAAACTTTAGAAATGAGCTTTATAGGATGTTGATGAGACTCTGCTGAATCAGAGGCCATAAAAAGATCCTGTTTTATATATAAATGGATGACAGAAGGTAATAGACCTTCCAGATTGTTATAGGTCTAGATTATGCACGGTCTTCAACTATATGAGACTGTGATATACTAACCATGTTTTATACTATATGTTCTACTATAACACAAGAGCAAATTACTGGTAATTCTGTACCTAATTATTTCAGATGAATTGACTTATTTTACATATATTTATATGTGCACATGTTTTCTTTCCCTAAAGAGTATAAACTCCTTCAGTAAAATGTCATTCTGTTTTTGGCTTTTGAATCTTCCCCACCTCTCCACCAGGAACAGTATTTGGCACAGAGTAGTTGCTTAATAAATGCTTGTTTGAATGACTGATAAACAACTTGGTGGTACAGAGTTATGCTTCAACCACTATGAAACTCAAGTGATTCTGAAAAAGGATCTTTCCCCTTTCTTTTACACTGAATCCTGGCCTTTGAAGGTCTTCAATAATCTCAGCTTTGAGATCAGGTGGTGCAGTTTTGCTAAAGTGGCAGGTTTCTGTTAAAAAGTCCAGAAGTAACTCCCCATTTTCATTGCCTTCAACAAAGCAATCTGATATATCCATAGTAGAAAGAAGTTCAAAGCATTCATATTTAATTCCCAAAGTTTCTAGGGTTTGAGTGATGTCAGAGGATGACACATAAAGGCAGAGGTCATTTTGGGGTAAGCGGGATCCATACTTCTTCCACAGTTTGTCCCAACCACTGATTCCTATCATAGAAAGGAAAAAAAATGCTTAATCATCAGATGACTACAGGCAAAAGTTCAATTAATTTTTTGACAATGCAAATGAACCACAAAGGAAGGTGACTTCTTGCCCCTTATAGAAAACTTTATTAAGAGATTAGCTTGACCTGCCATTTCACTGTTTCATGATGCAGGTGTGAGAAGGCAGGGTGAGGGAATGACTAGAAAACCACTCAGGTTGGGAAGTTCTGAGTTTAATTCTTGCCTTTGACACATACTGGCTATATAACTCTGGGGAAATCACTTAACCTCTTAGGGTCCTAGACAACTCACAAAATCCCAACATGGTAAGAGGTAATTTTCTCACTCTAAGCTCCCTATGTGAATGAAGACCCATCTCTGGATGGAAAAAAAAATGTATAGATGAGTCTAGTTTTTTCAACTCAATTATAACACTCTTCAAAAAAAAACAAAAACCAAAACACTTCTCAAGCAGTTGTTTTTCTTCTGTGTTTCTACTTCCATAGTTCTTCTGCATGTGGATAGTGTTCTTTCTCATAAGTCCCTCAGAATTGTCCTGGATCAGTGCATTGCTGCTAGTAGAGAAGTCCATTACATTCAATTTTACCACAGTGTATCAGTCTCTATGTATAATGTTCTGGTTCTGCTCCTTTCACTCTGCATCAATTCCTGGAAGTCGTTCCAGTTCACATGGAATTCCTCCAGTTTGTTATTCCTTTGAGCACAATAGTATTCCATCACCAGCAGATACCACAATTTTTTCAGCCATTCCCATATTGAAGGACATCACCTTGTTTTCCAGTTTATATGATTTGGGATGTAGACTCTAAACAACCACTCCAGTGTAATTATTAATAATATGGAAATAGGTCTTGATCAATAACACATGCAAAACCTAGTGGAAATACTTGTGGGCTATGGGGGGCAGCTGAAGGGGGGAGAAAGAACATGAATCATGTAACCATGGAAAAATTTCCTAAATTAAATAAATAAAAAACAACAGCATATAAAACACGCACACACACACACAGACACACACACATACACACACACACACACACACACACACACACACACACACTTTTCCAAACTACCTACTATACTTATTCCAATACTATTTGTACATATAGAAAAAATTCAGTCCATAATGAAACAATTGGTTTGAGAGACCCATGGGTGATACATAGATATTTAATGTTGTTGTTAAATTGTTTCAGTATGGTCTGACTCTTCAAGACCTTATTTGGGGTTTTCTTGGCAGAGATACTAGAGTGGTTTCCATTTCCTTCTCTAACTCACTTTGCAGATGAGGAAACTGAAGTAAATAGGATTAAATGACTTGTTTAGAGTCATAAGGCCAGGAAATTCCTGAAGATGGATTTGAACCCAGATATTCCTGACTCCAGGCCTACCACTCTATCTGTTGCCCCACCCAGTCAAACACACTCTCTCTCTTTCTCTCTCTCTCTCTCTCTCTCTCTCCCTCTCTCTCTCTCTCTCTCTCTCTTTTATTCTATCTCTCTTTCATTCTCACTCTCTCTCTCATTCTCTCTCTCTCTCATGTTCTCATAGGAGGATCCAGAATATTACATCTCAGTACTTCATCCACATTTACATCAAATGAAAGAGACAACATGGGACAAAACCTAGAAAAGAATCTTTTGATTTGAAAATTCCTTAAGAAGTCAAACTATCCCTTTAGAACCTTGTTTCCCTGCTACACAGCATCAATTATCAAAGTTGGTCTGAATAAGTAAGTGAAAGAAAATGAGAAGGAACCCATTTTTCCTTCAAGGTAGGATCCTAAAAGATGATCTATTTAGCTAGGTGGCTCAGTAGATAGAGCTAAGAGCCTAGAGTCAGGAAGACCCAAATTCAGACACTTTTAGTGGTGTGCCCCTTGGCATGCCATTTTACCTCTGTCTGCCTCAACTTCCTCATGTGTAAAATGAGGGGGATAATAGCACCTACCTCCCAAGGTGGTGGTGAAGATCAAATGACCTAACAATGGTAAAGTGCTCAGCACAGTGCCTGGCTCATAGTAAATGCCAGGGAAATATTAGCTATTATCTGGTCCAATACTCTCATTATGACTGAGGAAACTGAGTCTCAAGAAGTGAAGTCATTTGTTGAAGGACATTTGTCAAATCAGTAAAACCAGGAATAGCTCCCATATCTTCTGGATCAAGTTATGTTCTTCTCCTTGCCTTCCTATTATGCTTCTACAATGACTGAGCTCCTGCTCTGAGCAATGTGCTGGAGGAGAAGCAGAAATATAAGGCAAGCTCCTTTAAGGAGCTAGTTTGAGATAAGCCAAAAAGGTGAAAAACAATAGAGCTCACATTTATTTAATAAGCTCATTAAGGTTTGCAAAGCAATTTACATGTATTAACCCAAGATAATTCGAGACAGTTCAAAAGAGCAAATCAATTTAATTTAGCAAGTACTTATTAAGTACCTACTACATACAGGGAACTACATTAGGAAGGTCGTAGGGAATATAAAGAGCGATATAACTCAACCTGTGTTCTCAAGGAGCTTATTGTTTAACGGGGGGGGGGGGGGGAGATGCTCATATTCTTGAAGGAGTTTCATTGTGGGATTAAGATTTTTCAGTTAGAAAACCTGGGATCAAATTCTGCTCACCACTTGCATGACCTTGGTCCCTTAACATTTTTTCATTTGTCAAATCTGGGTGTCTTCTGAGGCTTCTTCTAGCTTTTAATCAGAATAAAGAAGAGGTCCAGGAAGAATGCTGTGAGATATCTGAGGAGGGGAGAGTTTCTTTGCATCATGGAGCAGCTGAAACCTAATTTAGATTTTGAAGAATGGATAGATGGGACTGTGATAAATAGAGAACAGATCAAGGAAAAGGATGCCCCTTTCAGGAAATAGGGGATTCTATGAGCAAAGAGGTAAAGACAAGAGGAGACTTGGAGACAGAAAGTAGACCAGGTTGGCTGAAATGCTGAATTCTCCAAGGGAAGGTACATGAGTTTAGGCTGTAAAGAACTTGGAGCCAAATCATCAGGGACATCAATTTCCAAGATAACAAAGAAAAGATATCAGAAAACACACTATGTTTAATTGATTTATTTCCCAAAGAGTGACAAGAAAGACTCTTTCTTGCTGGTTAGGTGAGTAATAGGATTGCATATGAGGAACAGGTTAGGGGAGGGAGAAACCTTCAGTTCATTGAAGGACAATCTAAAAATGTGACTTTTTTCAAAAACACTTATTTCAGGAGCTAGCTGTTTATTTTCCTGAATAAAAAAAGCTTGTCAACAAACAAGCTTTAGTAGGAAAACAAACACTACAGTGGTTGAAAATAATCTTGGTGATATTTTTTCACATGGTAGTAAATGACAACTAAGCACTAGCTATAGAAATGTTGTTGGTGACAGTGTTCTGTGACTCTTCTTCAGTACCACTTCTGAGATAAGCTGTATACACATTATACATTCCCTGACTGATGTGTTATTATAATAGCTCTCAGTGGGTGCAACTATGGTGTTACTTTTGTTTTCAGCATGAAATGTGTTGGATTCTTTTTTTTTATTGTATTAAAAATAACAGTGCAATTTGCATATTTCCTAAGACAGCTAAAAGAGAAGAAAAGAAATTTTAGTTTTTTGGTCTACTTTCAGTTTACAGTATCATAGACTTTCAGGGTTGGAAGGAATTGAAGAAATCATCTAGCCCTGTTTCTGCCTGAGCAGCAATGGTCCCTCTACAACATCCTGACAAATAGTCTCATTGAAGAGCCTGGTGACTTCAGGAATTTATAAAAAGGGCTTTAAAAAGAAAATGGAGGTGGGGAGGAGGAGCTTGACCACCTACATACACCGTTAGTTCTCACAGAAAGTGGCAGATAAAGCACAGGAAAAAGAATGTAAGTAGAAAGGCAAAGTAATTTATAGAAGACACTACCACAAGATCAGTAACAAAACCCATGGCCTCATATGTCTCTACATAAATACACGAGTATGGGCAATAAAGAATCTGAAATACATGTCTTAATGCAAAGAGGGAAACTTGACCTTGTGGAAAGTACTGGGACTTGATGGACTGTGCCTCATGGCTATAATCTAGCAACAAAAAGATATATCTTATTTAAGAAGAACAGATTAGATAGAAGAGACAGTATACCAGTATATATGTAATTCTAACTGGAAGGGCAAAACATTCTAGTGAGTTTTCGTCTGAGAATCAATGTGGGAAAAATATTAACCATATTGTAGTGCGAGTATAATACAGATCACTCTGCTCAAGGGAGAAAATTAATGAATTCAGGAAACAAACCTATCAGGGAAGTGAATTGTAATAGTGATGGGAAACATGAATAATATGAGCAAAATCTGAAATCTTGTTTTTGCTAAAAATGAAGTAGCTGAAAAAGTTCTACATGTGAAAATTATTACATTCTTCAAAAAGGAGAATAAATAACAAATTGAAGTTCCAAGGTTAATTATAAAAAGTAAGAGGAATCATTTGCTGAAAAATTTGGGAAACTTGGGAGGAAATGATCACGATATTTTAGGAGTTTATGTTACATATATAGGGAAAGGAAGCTAGTATAGTCTCAAGAACATTCCACATTTACAGAGTATGGGTTTCAAAGGGTAAAGAATTCCATGGTCTAAAATTCCACAGAAGAAATCAGCCCACAGTAAATGGAGTCCACCCAAAAGGGAGTGCTTATTTTGCCCTTTCATCATTTTAGCTAATCTGATAGATGTGAGATGACATCTCAGAGTTGTTTTGTTTTTTATTTCTCTAATTAATAATGATGTAGAGCATTCTTCATATATTTCTATATATATACATATATATATATCTTTGATTTATTTGCTTAAAAACTGTCTGTTCCTATTTTTTATTCATTAGAGAAAGAAATGACGAATAGAAAAAAGTAAGACATAGTTTTATATATACATATATCTTTTTGTCAAAAGATGCTTTCTCTAATGGGAGAAGGAAGGGGGGAAAAGGGATGGATTTAACTGGGTATTTTAAGATAACAAATAAACAAATTTAAATAAAAAAAATAAAAAGTTCTTATGACAGAAATAGGGAAACTCTAAAGAGAGACAAAAGTGAACATACAAGGAATTCATGGACCAATTTATAATTTAAAAGATTTGTTTAAAGATGAAAGCAAACACAAAGTGAGGGGAAAAGAAATCCAAAGTGGAATGGTTTGATAAAAAATAATATATATATATATATATATATATTGTGCCATCAAAAAATATATATATAATGTCCCATCAATGAATACCAAAAGGAATGGAATAGGCTACAGGTCAATGAAAGGATAAAACTACTATTTAGGTTAAAAGGGAGAATATCAGAAAGGAAGCAACACTTTTGCTTCTGTGGGTTTTATTTTGCCATAAATACTGATCTTTGAATTAGAGATGATAGAAAACCCCAAAACATAACAAGAAACTAAAACACCGATAAATGAGAAAATGCTGTGAGACCACTTAGTTTTTTTCAATGAGTCTAAGTCAACTGATCCAGATAATTTACATCCTAGAATCCTGAAAGAATTCATAGATAGTGATACTAAACTCAGTGACCTTTAAAAAACTGAGAATAGGAGAGATGTCTCAGAAGTGGAAAAATACAAATATTATCCTGTAGTTTAAAAAAAAGAAGAAGACTGGTGAATTCTTCAATCTATCATATGATTAATTTCACTTTCATTCCTATCAAAATTCTACAACCTTTTGGTAATAAGGTGATTGTGATCAATTAAAAAGGGAACCAATACAATGATCACTAACAAGAGGTTTCATCAACACAGGTCATCCCAGACTAAGCTCATTTCCACTTCTGATCATTATTAGCAGTGGTGAGTTGGAGCTGGCTGTCTTGGCTCTTGAGAGCCAATTGTTACATTTTCAGCATGAATTGCAATGAGCATTTGCACTTTGGAAATAACCAAATACTACAAATCAGAGCTTCATTTATTGTTTTACTAATTATTTGTACTTAAGAAATGATAAAGAAAATATTATTAACGCAGATTAAAAGTAAAAGTGTTTCATGTGTACATTTTTTCAGAAAGTCTATTTTCACATATTTACCAGCACATAATATGTTATTAGTATTATAGTCACAGCATACCTAGATTTCAGAGAATCATTGAAAAGTTTCTTATGATATCCTTCTGGATAAAATAGAGAAGCGTGAGTTTGGTAATAGTAAATAAGTTATTTCAGAACTGTTTGGATAACACAAATCAGAGTTATAATAAATAGATTGTCAATCTAGAAATAATTCTCCAGTACAGGGGCCCAGGTACTTGTTTTTGGCCCTTGTTGATGAGTATATTTTATCAAGCAGAGGATGAATTCAGCAAAAAACATTACTCTGTGAAAGCCACTGGGGTATGTTCAAGTGAAAGAAAAGACAGTCAATATATCGAATCTGTGGCTAATATAGAGCATCTCTCCATGTAACACTTTGGATAAGAGAGCTTGATTGTAACAATAGGCCAAATTGAATCATATGATATGGAACAGGAATCAAAATTAAGTCTTTCTTATATGTTGGAAAGTAGATTAGACAAATACAGAAAGAGGAAAGTATGACTAGATGGCAGTTTGTGAAAAATCTTTAGCCTTTAGTACACTCCATTTTCAATATGGATTCACAATATGAATATGGTCATGAGTTCTATTAATAGAGGCATTGTTTATAAAATATGGGAAATAATTTCATTATCCTTTGTTTTAACTGGATATTTGGAGTATTATATTCAGTTCTGGGAAACACATTTTAGGAATTTATAATCTAAAGCAGTTTCTAGAAGAGGGAGGTAAGATGATAGAGCTCACACCAGTGAGGAACAGTTGAACAAAACAGGGTTGGCTAGAAAAGGGGAGACAACTGCCTTCAAGGATGTGATGGAGTGGTCATGTTTCCAGATTTTCCATTTTCCTCCCATTGCTATTGAGAGATGAAATAAAGCGATAAAACCGAGAGAGACTAGGACAGTCAAGAAGAACATGAAGAGAAAGGTTAGTAGGAAAGATGACAATGAAAAGATAAAAAAAGCAAAGCACAGATAGATTTCTCTTTTTTCTTCTTATGCTTTCTCTTCTGCGTGCTTTTGTTCCTATATCCATTCTTTTTTTTTTTCCTGTGTCATCCTTTTTTTCTTCCTTCATCCCTTCCTATCTACTTTATTTTTTTGTTTTATTTCTCATATTAATTTACACTCTGATTCTAACAGCTTTCCTCATCTTCAAGTGCTTGGATAGGTTGTCCCTTTATGTGCATATTTTTACATGCTTTAAATAAGCATATAAGTTAATAGTATATGTTAATTAATGGTTTATATGTTCAGTTTTGAAGCTACAGATAGGGAGATTTGATAAAAATTTGACCTAATTATGTTTCATATATATATAACATATATATAACTAATAATATGTCTATATTATATATGTATATCATATTTTGGCAATGGCCTCTTTTGTAGTTATAATATCTCAGAAAACATGTTACAGAGTAAAGACAGAATTTGTGAAATGCATAATTTCTTCATGTATTTCTACTAGCACTAAGAAGGGGAAGTATCACTAAATCCTTGTTAAAAATTACTGAATCTCACTCCCAAAGGAACTGGAAAGCTGAAAATGATATCACAAAAAAAGGAGTCACAGTGAAAACATGATTCTGTGCTTTGCCTTGCCATTCTCTGAATCCAATATACCTCTCCTTATTCTATTCTGTGAAGCTAGAGGGCCTAATTTGGATTTCTTTCTTTCCTTCTTTCCTTCTTTCTTTCCTTCTTTCCTTCTTTCCTTCTTTCCTTCTTTCCTTCTTTCCTTCTTTCTTTCTTTCTTTCTTTCTTTCTTTCTTTCTTTCTTTCTTTCTTTCTTTCTTTCTTTCTTTCTTTCTTTCTTTCTTTCTTTCTTTCTTTCTTCCCTTACCTTCCTGTCTTAGAATCAATACTGTATGTTGGTTCTAAGGCAGAAGAGTGGTAAGGGCTAGGCAATGGGGGTCAAGTGACTTGCCCAGGATCACACAGCTAGGAAGTATCTGAGGGCAGATTTGAACCTAGGACCTCCTGTCTCTAGGCCTGGCTCTTAATCCACTGAGTCATCCAGCTGCCCCCTAGATACTTTTTTAAACTATGTTCTAGGCTAGGTGTCTTGCTGGCACACCTCTCAATGTCTAGAGATTTCTTGGAACTTGAATGGGAGAATTCTCCTTTGTCACTTTGAATTGTTTTCTAGTTAGTTACCAAATGTTAGCATTGGCAGTGACCTCAATAATTATCTAACTCAAACTTTTTAGTTGATATAAAAGAAAAGTGAATCCCACAACGGTAAAGTGATTATTTTACCTACAGATCTTGGGTCACAGTTAATAATGACAAAGCCTAGATTATAACTTACTTTTCTTTCCACCATAGTATACCTTTGCTGTCCACATTTCTCAGTTTCTGCAAAGGTGGAAGATCTAATTCAGCCATTAAACAAAAGAAATTAACAAAATGTTGGTTCTTTACTACAAGGTAAGTGTGAAGAAAATTTTATCTTGAACAAGGTTCTAAAAGACTTGGTAAAAATGAAAACAAATTTAACACCTTTTTGAAAACCTTATCCTTGACACAGTTATAACAAGTTTTAGTGAAGGCACATACTTCAGGCTATATTTCCAAGTGGTATGTAGATAGTGATGTGAAGAGAGACAGGTTTATATTTGTGTTGAGGTGACAATGATTCATTGGCTTTGAGTCACACTGTTGAATTCCTGGAATGCCCAAGTCCAAGAAGGGCCACTACAGTCCACTCTATAAACTCAAAAAAATGGTATCAATATTTTTAAAAGTTTGACTGTAAATTCTTGTTGTATATGTCTAATCAGTATCTTAACCTAACTTAGTATTATATTTCTTAATAGCTAATTTCAAAATTTCTGAACAAATACTGGCATATCAATGCAATAGAGTAGTATTGTTCTATTTTAAAAGGGATGAATATGTAGAATTCAGATTTGTGTGAATTACAATAATATAGTGATTTTCAGTGGAATGTATGCTCCTTGATGACTGAGAATGCCTCACATTTAAATGATTATCCTCAGAAAAGGGCAGTGACTGACACTAGATCTTTGATAAATGTTTGCTAATTGATTGACAACAAATATTGTTGAAAAGAACTCTAAAAGGAAAGATAAACTTTAAGTTATTGGAATGACTACTCTTGTTCCCAGGGAACTAATAATGAGGCATAGCTCCTTCCTTTTAGCAGATATGGGACAGTGAAAATGGAAAGTTGCCCAAACTTCTATACTTGGCCATTGTATCCACTGGTTTTACCTAGTTGTTTTTCATTATTTTAAAGGAAGATTCAGTCTAGGTGTATAAAAAGTATGAATAATGGTCTTTAATAAATAGATAAAATACTTATTTTGTAGTAAGTACATTTTCTGAAGCTACTCTATCTTAAATGTTTCCCCCAAAAAATAATTTTGAAAGAGAAAAGACTGAGGGTAGTTTTTGAGAAAAAAGACAGATACAAACAAGGAATCATTTCCTTTTCTTATCAATTACCTCCTTGATAATCAAACACAAAAGTCATATTTTACATAATTCCTAGAAATAAATGAATTGCAGCTACAGTTGGCAAGTGACAATACATCTAAATATGGGGGGGGGGGAAGGGCCCTGCATTAAAATCACAAAAAATTTATCTTTGAGCCTTCAATAAAGGTCAGGATCTCTAGATTATGGAGGAACTTGATTTATCCTCAACTCACTCTCACCTCATGTATGGGGTATACATACACACACACATAATACTGTTTGTTTGATCAATGTACTTAATTCATTATTTTTTATATTTTATGTTACATTAATTTGAATTTTCCTTTTCTTAAATATTAATCAGATTAAAATATTATCTGGAATTTGAAGTAATTCTGATTTAAGTGGAAATTACTTCATTGTTGAGGAATATATTTACTTGGATCAAAGAGTCTATCCCCTCTCCATCAAGAGGTAGATATTGCATTTGCTTTATCCTGGGTCCTCTAGTTTTTAGTCATTGCCTTGATCATAGTTCTTAACATTTTCAAATTTGTGTTTATAATAATATTACAATACAATAATGGGCACTAATTTGACACTTAGTAAAGCCAACATTCTGCTATCTGCATGTGAGTTTTCTATGCTAATTTTCATATCTAAACCTGGCTTCCTCTTCCTGACAGATATATTCCTAGACAATTTCCTTTGCTGGCCAGCCTCCTCTAAAAAAAATGCAAGTTAACTTTAATACTCTTTTAATGGATGAAATATTATTAGGAAGGTAGAGATGATACATAGAGTTGTTTAAGCAATCATGTGTGAGGGAAATCCTTGAGAGGATTTGAGTCACGAGGATAGAATGGCAGCTTTGGTGCCTCCTGTAGTTAATCGGAAAAAAAAAGCAGCAATAGAGAAAGGAGATAATAAATCATGAGATGGGGGCAAGCCTGATGCTCCCTGGACTGCCCCCTGGACTGCCCCCTGGATTGCCTCCCTAGGTGACCTGGGCAAAATAGAGAGCCATATTTGGTTTCCAAGATGTGGCATGTGAGAGTTAGTGGTTGGAGAAAAAGTGATAAACTGAGGCAAGAGCAGATTTGGGGGGTCTTCTCTTTTGTGCTTGATGCTGGCTGGACTTCCATGTGAGTATGGTTCAGGGGCCCACATGGCAGCTACAGAATAGTAAACTAAATGGAGCAGTGAGGAAAGTAGTCCCTCTTTCTCTTTTTCCATCCTTTTCCCCTACTCTTTTTTGATGAAATAAAATAATAAAATCTACAGCCAGTCTCATAATTCCCCCCCCCCCCATTACAATCATTTAATGAGAAGGAAAATGTCCAATAAAGGACTCCCCTCCCTTTTATTGAAATTGGGACAAAACTACCTGATAACAACTTATAGTAAAGCTGATTTTTCATAAGTAAATATTTCAAATATAGAGACCATTGAAGAAACAGCATGCTGTAATGGAAAGCAAGCTGGCTTCAGTCTAAAAGGCTTGGGTTCAAGTTTCACCATTGATGAATACTAGCTGTAGGACCTTAATTAAGTCACTTATTGTTTCAGTGCCTGCAGGCACCAGTGCTCTAAGTCAGTAATTACAGAAGGATTAATAATAGTTTGCATTGGTAGAAGAAATTATAAGAATCTCCAATACAATGAAATTTTAGGCCCAGTTACCCCCAAATTAGATGCTTTTCACACTCAATATACCCAATTTCACCCTGAAATTCCTTGAAAGAAGAGCTACACATAATACTATATTTGGCCATTTTCCCACATATCAAAATCAAACTCTCAAGAACCACTGGCAGCAGCTTTGAGAGTTACCACTTTTCTTCTAGATCTCTTCCAAATCTTTCTCCTCAGAACACTCTTAATTCAGATAAGCTACCAAATAGTACGCAAAACTCAGTGTATTGAGACCCAGGCCTGGAAATGGGAGGTCCTGGGTTCAAATTTGATCTTAGACACTTCCTACCTGACCTGTGTGACCCTGGGCAAGTCACTTAACCCCCATTGCCTAGTCCTTATTGCTCTTCTACCTTGGAACCAATACATAGTATTCTAAGATGGAAGATAAGGGTTTTTAAAGAAAAAAAAAAGAACAGAAGCTTCTTGAGGCTAAGAAATATTTTGTTTGGTTGTTTTGGTATCCTCAGCCCTTAGCACAATTTCTCTCTGTCTGTCTCTGTCTTTGTCTCTCTCTCCTTCTGTCTGTCTGTCTGTCTCTCCTTCTGTCTGTCTGTCTCTCTCTCCCTACTTCTCTCCCCTCCTCTCTTATTCTCTCTCTCTCTCTCTCTCTCTCTCTCTCTCTCTCTCTCTCTCTCTCCCCCCTCTTGTGAAGGGTTCACTCTAAGCATGATCGTTTCATCACTGTGATTACTCTCTCCAATAATCCAGATCTCAACTAATCTACAGTTTAGTAGAAGGTTGTTAAGAGTTGCTATTGCCAAAAAAGCTCATAATATTATGGGCAACCTCATAGGTCTATCAGAATTTAGCAAGGTTGATACTCATATGATATCCATATCATCAGACCCATATTTGAAGCCTTTCTAGTTTGACAGAACCAATAATTACTTAGATCCTGCTTGCATGGCCTTTNCTCTCTCTCTCTCTCTCTCTCTCTCTCTCTCTCTCTCTCTCTCTCTCTCTCTCTCTCTCTCCTTCTGTCTGTCTGTCTCTCTCTCCCTACTTCTCTCCCCTCCTCTCCTATTTTCTCTCTCTCTCTCTCTCTCTCTCTCTCTCTCTCTCTCTCTCCCTCTTGTGAAGGGTTCACTATAAGCATGATTGGTTTCATCACTGTCATTACTCTCTCCAATAATCCAGATCTCAACTAATCTACAGTTTAATAGAAGGTTGTTAAGAGTTGCTATTGCCAAAAAAGCTCATAATATTATGGGCAACCTCATAGGTCTATCAGAATTTAGCAAGGTTGATACTCATATGATATCCATATCATCAGACCCATATTTGAAGCCTTTCCAGTTTGACAGAACCAATAATTACTTAGATCCTGCTTGCATGGCCTTTCAGAACCCAGGGTCCTCTCTCTTCCCATCATGATGAGGCTTTAAAGAAGATGTGAGTGGAAGCTGAGAATGATGCATCACTGAAAATTGAGATTCTTGGTAATCCTGTCCATGGCACTTGAGAAATTTCAGAACCTTTCCATCTGGAAATGTTATTCTTTTACATATATCTAGTAAGAAATTTGTAGATTCAATGCCTCCATTTCTAGGAATTTTTTTTCATGTTCACTTTCTCTTTGCCCCTTGTCTACTTACTTAACTAGTTTAGGTGTCTAAAGTCAGAAAATAAGGGATCAAAGAAGATGCAACAGCATCTCAATGGAATATTACTCCCATTTCAGTTCTCTTTTATTATACTTCCATGCTAGCTTTCTTTAAAAAGTTGCATACATATGTTGGCTAAGCATAGGGTCCAGATCTATAATTTCATTGATAAAAGGAACTCTAAGCCGAGACAATTCCTTTTACTAATGCAAGTCAGCACTTAAAGAGTTGATTAGAGTACCTAGAAGTAAAGGAACTTGTTCAGGGTCTCACAGTCTATGTGTCAGAGGTGGGAACTGAACCCTGATTCCAAGTTTTCCTGATTCCAAGGAGAGCTTTCTATCCACAATACCATGCTATCTCCACATACGTGGCAACAGTATAGAAATATATACTTGGATGGATTCTGAAGCCATTTGAAATTCTTAAGGGTATAATAGCTGGAATTTATATTATGTCTTATAGTTTATAAAGTGCTATACATACATTATCTAATTTAATTTTCATAACAGCCTATGAGTTAAGTACTGGGAGTAAATTATTTCACATCTTACATTTTACATTCATCAGATGGTAAAATGTAGGCCTTGAGTAATTAAGTAATTTTCCCAAATTTTTCCAACTAGAGGATATTGGATGCAGATTTCCAAACCATGTCTCTCCTGGCTTCAGATTCAGTGTTCTTTTCCCTATACTATGTTCTTTTCTCTTAGAAGTACCTATTCAATGGCTTAAGTAAAAGTGTATGTAAAAACGACACTCATTTTTTTTGGTACAGTCAAATAACTGCACTCTGCTTTGTTTGTTCAGCAGCCCTCATTGAAGAGTTCTCAAACTAAAGTCAAGCACTTGAATTGGTCCCACATGGGAAATGTAGGTGGATTTTTAGCCCACTTGAGAGCTCTCAAATTAAGATCTGCCATGAACGGTCTTTCCAATTCCCAAAAGATCAACTAACTGTCTAGCAAAAGCCATCTTCAAGTGACTTAGTATGAAGCTAAATTATATAAACCTTTTACACACACACACACACACACACACAGAGAGAGAGAGAGAGAGAGAGAGAGAGAGAGAGAGAGAGAGAGAGAGAGAGAGAGAGANAGAGAGAGAGAGAGAGAGAGAGAGAGAGAGAGAGAGAGAGAGAGAGATATTCTCACTTATTTGCACTCTTAAATTCAGTTTGGAAGGAGAATAACCTACCTGACACAAGAATAATAAGAATCTTGCCCTTGGTATCCAGGAGACTGTGGAAAAATTTCAGAGTAGCTGGGATATCTTTTACATAATACAGCATCTAGAAATAAGGAAAACGGAAAATGTGAAAACAAAGCAATTAGACTGTAGCAACTGACAGTCTGTCTTTTTGTTTCTTGGAACAAAATGTTCACCAGAGTGTGGTTTCTAAGGTGTGCAAGTTTTTATTAAAAAAAGAGCAAAGTTTGAGGTTCTGAATGTTTCATGGGAACTGAGAGTATTAGACAAAAGGGAATTTGGGGGAAAGGGAGGCACTGGGCTATTCAACTTGAGAATTTTCCAAGGCCACCAAAATCCTTGTGTGTCTTCAACAAAGTAGATAATGATTGATATTTATATAGTGCATGTAGTATATCTTATATATCCGAATTGCACAGAATTATTTCTTCTTCCCCCACACCTTCTTTATGAGACTGGGTCTTGCTGCCTCATCCAGACTGGAAGTTCAGTGGCTACTCAAGGGCTGATCTCAACACTGATGATCAATATGGAAACTAACCTGATTCATTTTTTCTAACCTGGGCCAGTTCTTCTTGCCTTAGATAACCTGTTGATCCCCTGTTCCTAGAGCTCTCCATCCTGATTTTAGCTATAGCGAAGCCATCTTTTCAGCTTTAGACTCCTATAGTTTAACACTCCTGAGTCTAAAAGACCCATCAGCCTTAGCTTCCTCAATGTACCACCATATCCACTATCTCCATCTTACAAATGAGGAGACTGAGGCAGTTTCCTAGTATGGTACATTGGTAGCTAGAAGGTAGTTATACAGAGTAGGGGAACTGGAGTCAGAAAATTCTTGAGTTCAAATTCAACTGCAGAGATTTATGAACTATGTGACCTGGGATAAGTCACTCAACCTCCAGTTAAGTGACTCCATCTATCTCAGTTTCTTCATCTGTAAAATATGAACAATAATAGCACCCCTTTCCCAAGGTTCTTATAAAGGTAAAATGAGGTAATATTTATAAAGCAATAAATTGCTTTGTAAATTCCAAGATTTGATAAAAATACTTGTAGTTACAGTGGTGGGAGGAAGAATTATATGAGAAGAACAGGAATAAATAATAAGGAAGAAGTAGGAAGTAATGGAGAAGGAAAAAGAGGACTGGATATGGAGTTAGAAAATCTAGATTCAAATTAAGACTGTCACTCACTGTCTAATATTGGGCAAAACATTAGTTTCCTCATTTGTAAAACTAGAGGACCAAGCTAGGTATCTTCAAAAACTTCTCCAAATGTCTTCTAAGTCCAGAGGGCTATCAGATCATAGACAAAGAGAATTTAAGTGACTCTCCATGCTCTTACAGCACATCAGTTTCATATTTAGGCTGTGAACCCAAGTTTTCATGTCTCCAAATATCATACTCTCTCATCTTTATACCACAGAACTTCTCAGATATTGGTAGAGCAACCAAACATAAGGAACCTATTCCATGCTTTTTCTGTTTTTTGAAAAATTGTAGTATTTCTGAAAGATAATGGCACCAACACAATAAAATCAGGTTCTATTTCATGGAACACTGCTTCAAAATTAAGCCCTTTGCACTGGATCAACTTTTTGTGCACAGTCACCTCTTTAAATCTTGGGAAAAATGACAGCTTTTGATGGTATTAACAGATTCTCCAGTAAATTGAATTAGGCCCAGCCCAAGGTGATATGTTTGGTTATTGGTTATTATAATTGGTTATATATATATATTTATAATTGTTTATTGGTTATTATAATGTGCAAGCCCATTCAACATGAGTAACTTTGTGCTGATCAATGTAAGAGCAGTAACTGCCATCATTCTGACATTGCTAAAGCACTGTAAACTTAGAGTCGATTTCCTCAGAGGGGATCCTGCCCAGGTGTATTTGAAGACCACTACAGAAGAACCATGGGGCAGCTACTTCTCAGAACTCCTAATTATTACCCTCTCAACTTTTCAGCTCAACATGACCAAAATACTGAGTTAAAATTAGTACAAATTTCAAAGCAGAAATGGTTAAATACAATAACCCAACACAGGCTAGACTAGCTCAGAAGCCTCTTGGACCTTTGCCTTCTAGCCCAAGGGACAGTCTCTTCCACTGACTACTCTTAACCTTCAAACACTAATACAGACAGTCAAAAGAGTAGAATCTAGGTGGGCACATTACCCAGGTAATGAGAATGGCTAAAATAACTGTACCTGAAGAAGTGATAACAGTCTTCCTTAAACCCAACAAGAGCTTTCAGTAAATGATTACAGAGATATGGGAAGCAATCACCCAAGAGAACAGAGACCTTCAAACTTAACATCAGAAGAAAAAAAAAAAACATAGTTACCGATTTTTGCCTTCAGTTAGGATAAATTTAGATCACTGGTAAAATTAAATCTCTGAAGAATTTCACTGTTCTAAGGGTTG
The DNA here is from genome assembly GCF_016433145.1 of Gracilinanus agilis. NCBI lineage: Eukaryota > Metazoa > Chordata > Mammalia > Didelphimorphia > Didelphidae > Gracilinanus > Gracilinanus agilis. The sequence goes on from NC_058132.1 coordinate 294,382,969, forward strand.
AGACATTTGTTATCCTCCATATATTTTTCTGAAAACAAACAAACAAACAAACAGAAAAACTTCTACCTGACAGCATATTATCATAAAAAGATCTGTACCTGAATCATGTGAATAAAGTTCCATTTCTGAAGCTCTTTTTTCTCCATTATTCTACTTTGATATTCAGATGATGTCTCCTGATGCCAAGCAAACTTTACATTCTTGAGGTTTGATGCCGTGGCTACACGCTCTAAAATACAGAGAAGAGGTAGCACACTGTCAATTTCACTTGCAAATGCGGAATCCATTTCCATTTAGAATTTTAATGTAATCAAAGTTACATACATAACAGGTATAAAGCACCTTTTTCTTTTTTTTTTTTTTATATAATCCTGAAGGCCATTGATCTCATCTGAATTGTCTTATAGCATTAAACTTAATTAAGGGCACAAAGAGAGAGATGACAAGAAATAATGATGGGAATTGTGTCCTGGTAAAGATTGTTATTTCCTGGGATGGAACTTATCTTTTTTTCCTTTTTAAAAAAGTTTTATTTATGTGTTTTGTTTCTGCATGACATTTGTAGATTGCCCCCAGATGGGTTTCTTATGAGGAAATAAAACAATTAAACATAGCCACCAATACATGGACCTTATCTGAAAGTGCTTTTAATATTGTACATCTGTACCACTTCCCCACCTCTTTATTTTAAATTATTTTTTAAGTGAACACAAATCAATTTTCTCTCTCTCCAACCCTCTACTCCACTGGAAAAAAAAAAGAGAAAAAACCAAATTCTTTGTAATAAATATGCATAGTCAAGCAAAACAAATTGGTGAATCTTATCAATAGAAAGTCAATTTATTTGATTCAGAGGACACAGTTAAACACACCTTAGATTATACAATTATATAAGATGAAATGGCTCACAGTAGAGGTTAGGGAAGAACAGGACAGAGTTAAAGGTTTTTTGTAAATAAACAACACTTGGAGGTTTTACTATCTATTGCTTAGTTTTCCAGGGACTTGTGCTCACCAGGAAATAGGTTTAATTAGGCTTCTCTCCTAATAGCCTTAGAGCAGAACATATCATAAAAGTCATACTGCAAATGCTTAAGGGGATGAGAAGATATATAATATAGTGCATATAGAGAGTAGGAAAACCAACTCAAATCCTGCTTTTGCTGCTTGACCATGGGCAAGTCATGTAAGATTTCAGTCCTCCAGGCAACTCTCTAAGACTATAAGTTATTTATAAGCTATAGATCTGCAAGAGCAGAGAGGTGGTACATTGGGTAGGGCACAGAGCCTGGAATCAGGAAGTTCAAATCCATCCTCAGACATCTATCAGCTCTGTGACCCTGGGTAAGTCACTTAACTCTGTTTGCCTCAGTTTCCTCATCTGCAAAAATGAACTGGAGATGGAAATGGCAATATTTTATCAGTATCTTTGGCAAGAAAACCCCAGAATGCAGTCAAGGAGAGTTGAAATCACAAGAAAACAACAACTGATCTGTATCCTGGGGAGAATTTCTACTGCAGCAATTCCTCATACATTTCTGGAAAAAAGGGAGAAAGGATAAAAGGAGGTAGAGCAGGAGAAGTCAGAGAAGAAAAAGATCTGTACATGGTCATTCTAGAGAAAGGTATTTTACCTTGATAGCCTGCTCTCTTTCAATTTTTCTAGTTCTTCATCCAGTTCCATTTGCTCCTAACTAGATAAAGTACTGTACCTTTGTATTTGGTGATCTGTTCAGGATTGGGTTCAACTACTTCATTGTTGATGTGACTTTCTGGATACTGAGCTCGAACCTTAGAGATAATCTGAAGGTCAATTTCCCCTGAGAGACAAAGAAGAGGATTAGTGAAATTTGAGGCAAGAAAAAAATTCTAAAGATAATTTGTGTTAACATGTCTGCTTTTTTCTACTTCCTAGAATACTGGTTGTCAAAGGGTGTGCCAGGGACTATGCTAGGAGTTTTTGCTTTGTGAGTTACCAATGATATGGAATTTATACTTGCAACTGCATGCACATGCAAAAGTCTCACAAAATTTGAATGAAATTTGCACTTGTAATTCTATTTCTAAGGCTGGACTGTCTAACGCTCACATCGTATGTCTGGATTCCTCAGAGCCAGGAAAAATGCTGAGCTGTGAGCAACAGCAACAAAAGTTTGAGAACCACTGCATGTTGTACCACTCACAAGAGAAGGATTCCCAGTTAGTGTCACAAGGATACTGGGATGCTAGCCTAAGAACTCTTTACACATTTTCTGTGTCCCAAGTCCTTGATAAGCTGGTGAAGACTATGAATCCCTTTTTAGAATAATTTTTTTAAATGCATAAAGTAAAATAACACAGGAAGACAATGAAAAATAATGATATTGGATACTGAAATAAAGATCAAAGATTTTTCCCAGTTATATATGAAAATTAACCTAGGAGGCTTTATGCTAAATGTATAACTATAACTATTTATTAGTAAAGAAAAAGAAAGAGAGAAATGAGGTTTCCAGCCTTTGTAACTTATTGTAAGATAAGGTTCTGGATTCCAGCCCAATGCAGGGCCCTCCATACCTCAGCTTGCCAGAGATTACAAGTGTGTGAAGTGGAAGTGCAAGGGGATTTGAAATAATAAGATGTACCCTTTGAGCCACTATTCAAAATGAGACCAGGGAAATCCATCTTTAAAATGGAACATATTATATATATATATATATATATAGAGAGAGAGAGAGAGAGAGAGAGAGAGAGAGAGAGAGATACAGGGTAAAGTCTCAAGTCAATGACCTGAGACAAATGTCCAAAGATGTATAGAAAAAACCCTTATTCGCAGGAAAATCCTGATAGAATCAAGCCTCCCTGAAGGGATTATCCTTCAAATGAACATTTTTAAGAAATTGTCTAGGGTTGGAGACAGTGGTTGTCCTTTTGATTAGTTTTACAAAGGATACAAAGAAAGGAGGAGTTCAAGGCTGAATTACCTGGGAGAGGCTGATGTTATACAATGCTACAAGGAAAGGATGGTTCCAGCCAAGAGCTGGACTCCTTGGGAGAGGTCTCTGATACTAAGGGAGAAACTTCTGATACAAAAGAGTACTTCAGGTTTGATTACATCTACTAATTCTATCTAAGCTGAGATCATTGAGTACTTCAAGGTTTACTGTTCAGCCTAAAGCAAGGTCAGTTTGGGACCTCCCTTAAGGCCAGCAAACTTAACTCAACATATTAGGGTTATAAACCAAAATGTTATTCTGAGAATGATACACTCCATGATTCCATCCCATACACAAGCACAATAAGGGCCACCAGGAGAGCTAAGAGAAAGAATCAGACCTAGGAGCCAAGAGAGTGACCCAGTTTCTCGGGCTGGCTTTTCAAACCTAAATTCCTCCAATTGCTAAATGGCCTTCCTATCATCACATCATGTTGTCTTCAGGCTGGCAGACACATGACTCTGTGACTCCCACGATGAGTTCTCCAGGGATTGGACTGGGTTGGAGTCCCCCCCAAATATTTAATTCACCTACTCCCATCCATGTTCATAGAACTCCTAGAATCTCTCCTGGGTTAAGGTCCTATGAATTGTTGTAAGACCAAATTGCAAGTGGACTTGCCTTAGCTCTCTCCAACATGGTAGCAGCTAGTTTGCTACCCAGTTATCTTATTTGACAATACAAACCAGGTTCAAGGGTTTTTAAGCCCATTTTGTTGTGAGGATCTGATTTTATCATTGTCAATTATTCTGCAAGTCTCTCCATCTTCTTCTTTGAAGCTAATCACAGCATTTGTGTGAACCTTTGACTTAAAAGGAGCAACTTGCAGGAGAGCCAGCCCATGCAGAGATGAAGTCAGATAAATGACTGCCCATGTCCTATGATAATTTCTAGGGGAGACAGCTGCAGAGTCTGCAGCTGTCTCCCCTAGAAATTATTGCTGATACTTAAGTTTCTATCATTTGAGTTTCACAGAGATAGAGACAGAACCTGTGTTTTTATTACAAAAGGAACTTAAAAACAACTTTATGTCTTAGTAAGAACTTTAAGATAGAAGGGCAAGGGCTAGGCAAATGAGGTTAAGTGACAGGTCCAGAGTCACACAACTAGGAAGTATCTGAGGCCAAATCTGAACCCAGGTCTTCCCAACTTCAGGTCTAGTACTCTATCCAATGAGCTACCTAGCTGCCCCAATAGAGGAACTTCTTGGTGAGGAAACTCCTCCTATTAATTCAGGGTGTTGCCTTCCCTGAAACTCATTGTCTTAGAAAGCTGGTTAAAGAACTGAAAAGCTTGAGTGACTCCCACAGTGACACAACCAGTATGTCTCTGAGAGGAGACTTGAACTGAGGTCTTTCTAGAGTCAAGGCCAGCTTTCTCTCTATGAAGCCCCAGTCTATGTGTTATGATCTAAGAAGCACAAGGAAGGCTTTTCAACTAAAAACAATCTCTTTTCCCTTATCTTATTGACTAATTTCAAGACACTTTGGGCTTCATGCCTTTAGGATACTCACACTGGTCCTTCTTATTCTGAAAGAGGAAAGAAGAAGACATGCTAGTTTGTGCCAGGCACTCTACTAAGTGCTTTACAAATACTATCTCATTTAATCCTCATAACAATCTTGTGAAGAAGGTGCTATTATTATTCCTATTTTGCTATCCAGGAAACTGAGGAAGACAGAGGTTGTGACTTGTCTAAGACAACACGACTAGTTTGTGCATCTTCAAAAGTCTGAAACTAGATTTGAACTTTAGTTCTTCCTAACTATAGGTCTAATACTCTATCCACTGAGCCATCTAAAATGCAAAAATTATGAAGATTTCTAGTCGTTAATGTCTTGATGTGAATTGATTTACAAGGTTCTTCCCAAAGTGATAGAATACAGAGAGCAAACAGAGAAACAAAGTAGTTTACAGTACTAAAAATATGAAGATTTGTGAGTGCAGGGAAGGTTGTACAGAAAAGTCCATTATTGTAGTCAAGGAGTTAAAATCGGCTAAAATATTTTGAATGGGTTGGACTCTTTGGAAGTCACTCATTGACCTCTCTTCTTCGTCTCTCCTCCCCCAGTCCTTGAGACTTATAGATTTGAGATTTGAAGCTTATAGATTTAGAAGAGGAAAGGATCTTGGAGATTATCTGTTCCAATCTTAGAGATTATCTGTTTCAGGCTCTTTATTCTGGAGAAAAGATAATTGAGGCCCAGAATGTTTTAGTAGAAAGAATAGCAGGTGAAAGAAAAGACTGTGACCTGTATTGTTGGCACAAGTATGCCAGAAATGTTTGCATCATTTAAAAATTATTCTAATCTAAGCATTTCTGCTTAGAAAAAACTAAAGATGGACAGAGCTACCCCGTGACTCAGAAAAACTCAAGCATAGTCATTTAAAAAACAATTTCTCAGGTTCTTGAATTAAACATATTTCACAGTTAAGATTGAGCAAGAGTACACATTTTGGGTAACAGCCCAGGGAACAGCTTGCTTCCTCAAACCAAACACCACTCACTGAAATCTTATGCCACACCCTTGGACAATCATTTCCCTTAAACATTTCAATTCTCCTTTGGCTTCTCCCTTCAGTTTTTTTTTTCCCTTCTAGCTGGTCAAAGCTGAACAAAAGAGATCTATTAACTGAAGTGATCAAAAAGGCTTCTTCATTATGCTAGGTGGATTAATACTCTAATCCATTCGAGGCATGAGAAAAAGCAATCTCTTATATCATACCATAGACAAGTTAAGGCCTGACAATAAATCCAAGATACCTGGATCCAAAGGAAAAAAACAGGCTGGCTCCACTACTAACATTCCCTTCTTTCCTGCTCCCTTTTATTCTTCATTATAAAGGATGGCTCTCTAGAAAGGATGAAAGGATACACTGGGAAATATTGGCACTGGTATACTGATATATATTTAACAACTGCTTCTCCAAGGGGGAAAAAATCTATGTGACACATATTTTTAGATTTAATCTACATCATTAACATTTCCTTCATCACTTTTCTTAAATCTAGACAACCAATAAAACAATAAATCAATTCTTGATTGGTAACATTTGCTGATTTCTGAAGCTCAACTGTTCCCACTGAAAATTTAACAATCATATCTCATTAGCCTATAGGAGTTGGCTTGGGCACCCTGAATACATAAAGGTAATGTAAAAACAATAGATACCAATAAAAAATTGTTTTGAAAAAATCCATGTAATATTCATGGGAAGAAAAAAGAAGTTATTGGATGATAAGAAAACTAGAAACAAGTATGTTCATAGAATGGCTGAATAGTTTTACTTGCCCTATCTTATAAAAATAGCTTAGTCACATTGATCAAATTGGTGGCAGTTAATAGCAAGATGGCAAATCCCTATTCCCAAAGCACCATAAGATGCAATACATTTTGTTTTCTTTTCCTAGAACTTGGAGAGTGCTTGCTTTCACATAAACGAGCTTGATGTTGTCTCTGCATATGTTACAAGATGCAAAGGATCAGAGCCCTTCAACTTCACAGTCAATCACAATGATTTCACTCTATTCTGAGCTTGGTGGTTCCTTCTAGAAATTCATTCCTAGAAAATATATATATGACACATGACTGAGAGATGAAGAATGTTTCTAGATATACCATGACAAAAAAAGCAAAAGAAGCTTTAATTCTAAGAAGTCCTGACCCTAGTGTGTGTGTGTATATATATATATACATATATATATACAGACACGAATTTGATTAGTATTTACTGTTTGTAATAAATGTTTAAGCACTTATGTACTTCATATGGTTTTTAACTTTTTCAACCATTTATCTCCAGTTTTCTCAATGAAATTATCAATATATTAGATATCCTTGAGATACTTCATACCTTTTAGAATCTCTGCCATCTAGCCCAGTGATATATAGATATATATGTAGGTCCATCATAGAGAGCATGAAAAGGGAAAAGTCCCATCATACCATTTTTTAGAAAATGATCCAAGAATCCTAGGAACATAGACTTAAAGTAAGAAAGGGCAGGAATTAAGTTTCCTCATTAACTCTATCTGACTCATCAGGTGATCCTTCTCTATAGCTAATTTGTTTCTCAACCTCCCAACTTTCTCATTCTTGTCTGATATCTCTTTCCATACTTTCATTACTGTTCACTCCAGACTCAATGGCCCCAAATTTCTATTCACCCTTGAAGACACTTTTTTCCACTGCACATTTTTTGGAAGCCCTTTTGCATTGTTAGCAAACTTTCCTTTAGGTAGCATGGTTTCTTCACTGATTCAGCAAGCATTTAAGTGCCTGACTTATAGATAAGGCACTATTCTAGGCATAAAAAGTAAAAAGGCAAAAATGAAACAGTGACCATCCTCAAGGAGTTGACATTCTACTAGGGCAAAACAATGGGTCTCTGGCTATGTCAATGCAAAATATATACTAAATATATAGCAAGTAATTTGGGTGAAAGGATAAGGTATTAACAACTGTGGGACTTAACAAAGATCTCGTTTAAGAGGTGAGATTTGTGTCAAACCCTGGAGGAAGCTAGAGATGCTAAAAGATGGAAGGAGAGAAGGGAAATGCATTCTGGACATGGAAGAAAAGCATAAAATCAGAAGCTAGAATACCATGTATAAGGTACCATATAATAATGAGTACATTTTATTTGAAGCATGAGTGATGAGGAGGAGAGAAATAACAAGGAATCGGTCTGCAAAGATAAGATAGACTAGGGGAGCAGCTGGGTAGCTCAGTGGAGTGAGAGTCAGGCCTAGAGACGGGAGGTCCTAGGTTCAAACCCGGCCTCAGCCACTTCCCAGCTGTGTGACCCTGGGCAAGTCACTTGACCCCCATTGCCTACCCTTGCCACTCTTCCACCTATGAGACAATACACCGAAGTACAAGGGTTTAAAAAAAAAAAAGATAGACTAGAACCAAATTGCAAAGGATTTTAAATGCCAAGTCAAAGAATTTGTACTTTATCTCTAGGAAATAGGAGGCATTTAAGAGAAGCTTCTTGAACAGAGAAGTAGCATGGTCAAGACTGTGCTATTGCTCTGTGGAGCACTAATTGGAAGAGAAGAGTGATAGGGAACTGGAAAACCAAATAGGATGTTAACTTTTCTAAAAAATAAATATTAATAAATGATTAAAAAAAAACAAATAAGAAGCTAAAGTCTCTCCAGGCTAGAGGTTTAGGACCTGTACTAGAATGGTAGTCTTCTAAATGTGCTTTGCACAGTGCCTGGCACAGAGTAGGCATTTGATAAATAATTATTGAATGATTGACTGAATGGAGAGAAAGGAGCACATGCAAAGAATGGTCAGGAGGTTAAATTGTTATGATATGGTAAATATTTAGAAATGGGAGATGTAATAAAGAATAAAGTTCAATGATATGGTGGTAAATTTGTATGATTATTAAAGTATGGTGCAGTAAGATCCTTAACTGAAATAGAGAAGTGAGTAACATGCTACATTGCTTTTGCTTCCTCATATTAATTTAAATTTGGTTTTCACCTAAGAAATTTACTACTCTGGCAGTCTTCTCTATCACCAGCCATAACCCTCTCTCACCTTCCAGGTGACCTGGAGCTAGCAGACCTTGGTTACCATCATCCAACCAACTCTCCTTTGAACTTCATTTTACCCAGTTATTCAAATCCTACATAATTATGGACACAATAATGAAGGCGATTCACTACAAGAAAAACAAAAGAAAAGGAACCATTTGGTGTCTCTCACCATAATTCTTCATGGCAGAAGCCATGATATTTTATGTTGAGTCCAGTGTTCAACATGTTAGTTCTCTTTAAATGATCTATAAAACATACAACCATAATACTGAATCGAAGCATCATTTAAAAAAAAGAAACTAGCAACCACTGATGTAACAATTTTTGGCAATTTTAGAGTAAGTGAAAAAAAGAAATTTGGAAGCATGCAAGCAGACTTTTATTGTTCATTCCTAAGCCATCTGGGTCCCACAGTTCTGAGATCCAAAAAAACTGTGTGCAAGTGGAATCAGTCAATGTATATATGTTGTTGTTGCTTTTTTTTTTTTAATGGAACCATATCCTCCTATCACTTGGCCACTCAATAAACATTAATTGATGACGATTTTGACAATTCTGACTCAAAAATCTGTGACCTTGTTCACACTTTCAGCAAACACAAAAGCCAGCAGTTATTTGGGTGAATAAAAGCCTTATTAAGCAGTGACACATTTGAGTGTTTCCCCTAAAGGAACAAAATCTGCAAAGGTTTACATGACAGATGGAAGGGGTTGCAGAAATAACAATGGTTTGACTATTTTTACAATTCACCATTTCCTCTTTCCTCTCCTCCAACCTTTGGTGAAGAACAAAGCAAATTAAGTCCTACAGAGCGTGCTGTCTAAAAACTAGGAGAATGACATGATTAAGTAACTGGGTTTTTTTTCATGTATCTGTATTTGCCAAATATGTAGAACCACTACAAATACAAGTGTGTATCATAACCGGATCATCTTACAGTATGTCATCCAAGTAGCCACTGTTAATGTTTAACATTCCTCTCCCCCATCCAAATCACTTTGAGTCATAATTTAACCTGTGGTCTTAATTGACTAGGCTAGTTCTTTTATATGTAAATGAATGTCCTGAGGCATTTATAGTCAAATATGTGGCAGCTTGCATTATCAACAATTTGGCATTTAGGCCATTGGAATTATTTAAACTCTCTGGGATAATTACCTTTTAAAGGCTACCATGATGTTCACCATTTAGTTTCTAATTAAACATGTTAAATAAAGGGACAGCTTAGAACAGTAGTTGCTTTGAAGAGCAGTGAATGCCTATGATTTTAAAGGTTATGGGTTCCTAGTTTTAGAGCTGGAATTGACCTTTGGGGATCATTCAATCCAATAGCATCAATCTCAAGAAGAAAGGATGGAGGGACTAGAGGCCACTAATCCATACATAAGGATCATTGTGGACCATGTGTTGATTTAGGCTTAAAATGTAATGTCACTGTGTGACCCTGGGCAAGTCACTTGACCCCCACCCTTACTACTCTTCCACCTAGGAGCCAATACACAGAAGTTAAGGGCTTAAAAATGTAAAAAAATAAAAATAAAAATGTAATGTCATATGTGTTTGATTGTATTGTTATTTATTTTGCTGTTTCCCAAATACATTTTAATCTAGTTTAGGCCTCATTCAGGACCACATGTTTGACATCTGTGTCCAATCCCTTCATATTACATATAAGGATACAGAGGACCAACAAGGTAAAATTACTTAAAATTTATATAGATAGGAAGTTAGTGGTGGAGCAGGGATTTGAACCTCAATCCTCCAACATCAAATCTTTCCATTACAGCAAATGGCAGAGATGTTAGACTAAAGGAAGATTTTTTTTTTTTTTTTTTTTTTTTTAATTTTAAACCCTTAACTTCTGTGTATTGACCCATAGGTGGAAGAATGGTAAGGGTGGGCAATGGGGGTCAAGTGACTTGCCCAGGGTCACACAGCTGGGAAGTGGCTGAGGCCAGGTTTGAACCCAGGACCTCCTGTCTCTAGGTCTGACTCTCACTCCACTGAGCTACCCAGCTGCCCCTAAAGGAAGATTTTTTAAAAGGCCCAGGTGGGGGATGGAGGTGTGGGGGTGTGGGGTTGGCTCTGTAAGGTCAGATGGATTAACTTTGATTCCTGGCAAAATTCTAAAACAAATTTTTTTCAATTTTATTTAATTTATTAATTTAGAATATTTCCTCACGGTTACATAATTCATGTTCTTTCCCTCTTTTGCTCCCACCCCCCTCTGGTAGCCAAGGTACAATTCCACTGGGTTTTACATGTGTCATTGATCAAGACCTATTTTCATATTATTGATACTAGCACTAGGGTGATGTCCAAAACAAAATGTTAAAGGGATGATTAATGAATATGAAGAAAAGGAAGCAATTATCAAAACAGTCAACATGGCTAAATCAAGGGGAGATAGGCATACATACTGGATTATTTACACTTTCTTGAGTCTAAACAATCAACAAAACAGTAAATCAGGCCTCCATTTTTTTTTCCTAAATGCTCACAATGAAAAATTAAAATTGGGATCTCTAAGCATAAAGAGGAAGATGAAGGAAAGCTGGGGAAGAGAGCTATCACTGAAATAGCCTTTTTTTTTTTTAAACCCTTACCTTCCTCCAAGGCCGAAGAGCAATAAGGGCTAGGCAATGGGGGTCAAATGACTTGTCCAGGGTCACACAGCTGGGAAGTGTCTGAGGCCAGATTTGAACACCAAACCTCCCATTTCTAGGCCTGGCTCTCAATCCACTGAGCTACCCAGCTGACCTCTGAAATATCCTCTTGGGGAATCTCATTTCCTTAACTTTTCCTTAAGGGTATTTCTAATTATCTTTGTGATTTGGGCAAATCAATTAGCAAATTCTAATCTAAAAAATGAAAGGTTTTGTCTAAGTGGTATTCTAGATCCCTTCTGGCCCTAAACACCTATTCTGATTTTAGTGTTTATTGGTGTTTCCTAAACAGTGGTTTCTATCTTATTGACCCAACCTTAGGAATGTGATTGAATTGGGAGACTTTGAGTCAGTAGTTTGGCTCTCCTTGACCCTTAGTTTTCTAATTTGTTCAAAATATACCTGGACTAGCATTAACTTCATTTCTTTTGAAATCTTTTGCTAACTTCCTGGGTGTGATGTAAAACCTCAAATTTGTTTTGATTTGCATTTCTCTTATTATGTGGTTTGGGCCATTTTTTCATTTAGTTGTTAATTGTTGGCAGTTCTTTTTTATAACTATTTTCATTTTGTTTGACCACATATATTTGATAAATAAAAATTCCTGTTTTCTCCGTAAAAAAAAAAATACCTGGACTATCTCATAGGTTATTGTGAAGATGAATTATGAAAAAAGTAAATGAAAAATCTTAAAGAGCTATAATAAAAATCCACTATTATTATCATCTTATGGGAAAGGGAGCTCTGGCTCTCAGATTCCATTCATGTAGGCAACTGTTGGTGACAAAAGTCTACCAAAGAAGATGAGCAACTGCTCATTTATAAGAATAGAGTCATAGCATTGCCTGAGGGCGCTGAAAAATTAACTCACTTGCCAAAGGTCACTCAATCAGTATGTGTCAGAGCTAGGCTTCCAAAGCAGCTCTTCCCCATTCTGAGGCCAGCTCGCTATTACTAAGAAATACTGCCTCTCTTTGTTCTTGTTATTATCACCATTAGTTTTTAGATTATAAAGCATCCTGCAAATTAGAAAGATTTATGAATCCATGCTTACTTCATTTCCCCACATCATTTCAAAATGCGTGTGAATTCCTTAAAATTTTTCCTTTTGGGTGGGGGGAAAAGGAGATAATTACTCTATTACATGCTGTATTCAAATGATTCTTTATCTGGTACCCATTACAAAAATCTCTACCTACACTATTCCTAGGATTTGGAAGGTTGTAGCTGGCCAGAGAAAATAATTTAGATTATAAAATGGCACTAGAAGATGTATAATCTGATTCGGCCTACAGTGAAAAATGTATCTGTCTCATATGTAGGTAGTGAGTGTATTCTTTTCTTGATATTTCAGTATTGATGTACTTTTGTCAATGTGGAAGGTTTGCAGCAGAATATTAAAATGCTATAGCGTCCAAGGGGAGGCAACTGTAAATAAACATTCAGTGTCAAAAGAGCATTGACATTTGCTGTTGGATGTCTCTCGGCATTTGGCTCCTAAAAACTTCTGCCTTAAAGTTGTGAAAGTGAATAAAGATGTTGGAATATACCAACTACCAAAATACCTATGGAATGGAAACATTAAGAAAAATTATATAAATGGGTTCGAACACAAGAGAGCAGCTAAATTGGACAGATCAGGCGTACCAAAGAGAAATTATATATTTGTCTGTCTATATATATTATATATAATAAAATATATATGCCTGCATGTGTGTGTATGCTTCAAAAAGCTGTATTTAATCTTCATTTTCAACTTTTAAATGGTACAATTTACACATTAGTTTGTCAATGGAAGCATATACAAAGATCCTGTATGTTTGGAATTGGGGAGATGCCATTTAAAAGTATGTTACAAATTTCCTATGGACATGTGGGGATTGTGAGACTACATTTCCCGTGATTCCAATGGGTTTCCAGTTTCCAGTTTAAGACGTGGGGATGTCAAGCGTCCCCATGCATAGGGCAGTTTAAATTCGGAGAAGGGCCTAGAAAAAGCCTCTTGGTTTTCCTGGGTGGCTGGCTGGCGTACGACAGAGAGAGGATGGGCTCCTGCGGTAAATTTGAAAGACAGTCAAGTGCAATTATATATATTTCACCAACAAGGCCATGGCTATTAAAATATTAATTTCTCTTATACTATCAGTCTTTATCATTTTTAATCGTAACAATCCAGAGAAGATTCTGAAGTATAACTATTTATATTTATTTTAAAATATATTTAAAAAATAAAATTTGGTTTATTACATATACACATAAGAGCATTATATCTATATACATAATGGAAAAGTTAATTTAAAAAATACACAATGCTGTTATAATAGTAGGAACCTCAGCATATATATTTCATACTTACATATATTTAACAAAAAGATAAAGAAACAAGTTAAAGTCCTGAAAAGAACTTTAGAAAAAATCCAGTGTGTAGATCTCTGTTGATTACTGACTAAAAATATAATAGGTACAACAACTCTGAAATATTGTATTTTTTAAGAATCTCAGTGTTCATGTATTCATTTACCTTTAAGGTCTGTGACAACAGATTGGCTGTGTCTTGTCTAAGCTAATTATACTCCATAGTTGTAAATTTTAAAGTCTCTGTGGTCTCCTCTAGCTCTAGCCTTATGGTTACACACACACACACACACAAGTGTCTATCTATCTATCTATATATATATACATTTATTTATTTATATTTATATATATGCATATACATACATATGTATGCCTGTGTGCATTGATGTTACTTGCACCAAAAGACAAAGATAGATGGATATAGATATCTATATAATCTATAGATATACATATTGTCAGATATAGATATTGACATAGACATATGGGTTGTATCAAGAAGAAACTGGTGAATCTGAGCATATTTGTCCTTACAAGTAGATGACTCCATGATTTCAGAGGCACTGGGAAGTTCTCATCCTCCAATAATGGTCCATCCACTGAGAAATGAGTAAAATGTTTCACCATAGTTTTATCCCTTTAGCTTAAGTTTTGGGTCTCAGTTAAAAAATTATTTGTGGTATTAATTGTATAACCCTATCAGTCATTTGGCTGGGTGGTACAGTGGATAGAATGCTGGGCCTGGAGTTAGATCTGGCTTCTTATTAGCCATCTATAATATCGTCCCTTAAAACAAATCACTTAACCTTGTTTGCCTCAGTTTCTTCATCTGTAAAAATGAGCTGGAGACAAATATTCTAGTGTCTCTGCCCTGAAAACCCCAAATGAGATTATATAGAGTTTGCATGTTGAAAAATGACTGAAAATCAGTGAATTACAAAGTAATATGAATAAAAGATCTGAGATTTTGATGGGAAAGAGATATGGAGGGAAGAAATAAGGAAGACATTGGGTGTCTGATTGAAGACAAGGACATGTTGATGAGGTAAACTGGGTACCCCAAAGATTAGCATTGCCTCCTTCTCAATTCTACTTATGACGAGACCTTTTATGTTGTGTATAAGGTCTTTTATGGGTACAGTTAATATATTTTTAAAGAAAAATTCAGAAATACCAAGATATTGTTTTCATAAGCATATTTGTCTAAGAACATTATATTTTCCCCTGGGCATTTCCTTGGCTTCTCAATACCACAGTTGATTTTTTTCATATTGAAATTTTCCCTTTGGTTACTGGGTGTCACAGGACCACGCAACTGCTTTTTTTCCATCCACAATAAAGGGAGGCTTTACCAAAAAGAAGAAAAAAGTTGTCCCACAAAGTGATGATCCTCTGCTTTCCTCATGCAGCTTCTTGGTCATTTAGTGACATAAAACTCTCAAGTCATGTGTCATATGGGCCTCTTGGGCTTAGTGGGAGCCTAACGCCAGAGACACTATATCTTAAAAGACCTACTGAAAAGAGCAGCGTTTCCAAATATAGACGAAAAAGGTTGAGTCCAAAGGAGCTAAATGCCACTGTGTTGCATATTCTTGCTGTGTTGACAAAGTAAATCTCTCTTTTTTTTAACTGTCGACTGACTTGGAAAGACTCATTTTAAACCAATATTGAACCTAAACTAAGAGAGTACCATGTTTGAGCCTGTAATGAGGGTTTTATGACTAAATCTGTAATGGTGGTTGGTAAAGCTGTAAAGCAGTCAGGAAACTAATATGGACTAGTCACAAGCTATAGACAGGAGGTATTAAATGTAGGAATGTCAAATACCCAGTGCCTAAGTCAGCCAAGGGATTGATGTAATTTCCCTTGGTAAGGACTAAACCCCTCAAA
Source organism: Gracilinanus agilis (assembly GCF_016433145.1). Lineage (NCBI taxonomy): Eukaryota > Metazoa > Chordata > Mammalia > Didelphimorphia > Didelphidae > Gracilinanus > Gracilinanus agilis. Next base: position 294,398,406 of record NC_058132.1, read on the forward strand.
GATGGTTTTCTTCAGCCTCTGACCTGGCTGAGGAAGTAACTCCTATTGGTTGGTAGAGAGATTAGACAGGAAAGGAAGTATGGTGCTTCCTGTCTAAACAATAATGGAGTTACTCTGTCTCTCTCTTACAATCTTGAACAGCTGTCACTATTTAGACCTAAGATGAAGGCAGGACGCACTAGTTCTTAAATTAAATTAAGGATTTATTGAATAAATTGGTTTGGGAAAAGGGATGGAGAGTGGTTTAGGAAAACTATGAAACTAGTTTATTACTGCCTTCTAGATCTAAATTCAGGATATTGATAAACTCCTTGCTATGATCTTCAGCTGACCCAAAGGACCAGCCCTGGGACAGAAATAAAATGGTCTCTTTGATAGTAAAGGAATAATTGGTATATCAGATTGATGTTCCTATTTGGTCAGCAATGATCTTTAACCCTGCCTGGCTAGGAAACTAAAATATCCCACATTCCACCTCCCTTGATCCACCCAGTTCCCACACCCAAGGGGTAGAAGGGAAGGTGAGGAGTGAAGGATGAAAAATGAACCTAGCCCTGGGTCTCCAGGCCTTTATATACTCTGGGTCCAACTGCCAGTTGGCACCTCCCAATGACTCATGCCAAGGTCAACATTCCAACCAGGGCAATTGATAGGCTGCCCCAAGAAAATATGACAGTATTATTTTCTATATTACAAGCCATACCTACAGCATTGGGCTACAGCCTAAACAGTGTTTTCCTATTTTCTCTAGCCACCAATATGAAATATATAAATGATATACTGAAGGTAAAAACTTTAGTAGCCAAATGTGGGTTTTGAAGTATTGTGGCTAGGGAAACTACATTCCCCAGCATGCCCCAGGGGCCCCTTCCTCTCTACTTCCTGGTGTGGGATTGGTCTTGAGTGGACCAATCCCATGCTAGGAGAGGGACCACACCCCCTATTTTCTGGCATGGGATTGGTCTCAAATTGGACCAATCCTGTGCAGGGGAGAGGCCATGCCCCCTACTTCCAGGTGCGGATTGGTCTATATAAGGACCAATTCTGCGCCTGGAAGGGGCCTTTGATTCTGAGAAGATTCAGGAGATGGGGGAAGGGGGGGGGTGTTCTAGTTAATTTCAGTTAGGGAACTCCAGTGGTTTTGGTTTCTTTTCTTTGAATAAAGTTTTTAAAAAAGAGATCAGTCAGTTTTTCTTTTAGGTTTTTTTTTTTCTACACATAAAGTATGAAAAAATGCCTATTCAGTTTAATAACAATTTTTGCCTTTAATTTTTAAAAATTTTTTATTAATAATGCTTCTTTAAGCCATATATCCTGTTCTACCATAATGCACAGCAGTGTTTACCGTTACTTCAAGGATCAATGGTTTCAATGATATAGATACAAATAGGTTCCAATCCCAGCTTTCCTGTTTATTATTTATGTGACCTTGAGCAAGTCACAGCTTCTCTAGGACTCAGTTTCATCATCTATAAGCTAAGGAGGTTGATTATTATCCTTTATCTCTAGTTATCTTCCTTATTCATTTCATCCTCACATCCTATGACTTGCCATCTCTTTGAGTTTCAGTCCTTCCATGTTTTACTAGATGGTATTCGTGAGTTGCTGTGTACCAAAAATTAATAGTCTATTGTTCATGTTTCTGGTGATTAATCTTTCCTAATTCACCTAATGATTCTTAAATGACAGATATACAGTTCATTGTAGACACTTTCATTGGACTCACAACAGTTTATATTAAGAAACTGATAAACTCCATTCTAAGATCTGGGGATACAAAAGAAGGGAAACCAGTATCTCTGCCTTTAAGGATTTTCTGTTCTAAAGAAGGAGAAAATTTGAATATAAAAAGGTATATATATATAAGAAAAGTTTAGAGTAGGTAGAAGGTAACAACCTTAGATGACAAGGAACCTGCAGCTAGAAGAAATGGGAAAGGTTACTCTTGGAATATAATGCTTAATCTGTATTTCACTGGAAGCCACAACTGGCAAGGCCCTCAAGAACCCTGGTTACCTTCTTACCACAATGATGTTATCAGAATAGGGTTTCACTAGATATTAAATATAATCAACAAGTTGCGGGGGGGAATAGCTGGGTCAAATAGTAGAACATAATTAAGAAAAATTATTTGTGTACATATAACAATTTTAGGTTCATTTGATATCTTTAAAGATGTCTTTAAATTAAAAATGCTCACAATTAAAAGTACTTTAAGCTTTAAACTATAACTGCTTATTGAAGTAATTTCAGATGGGATCTACAGTAACACTTAATCAAAAGCCTTTCAATGAGTAAGAGCTGATATCTTTCCATTAGGATGAGCACTACTTTTGCTCTTCTCCTGATATAGCTTCATGTTATTAAATCTATTTTTATTTCCTTTAAGATAGAAAGGGTGAGGAGCTGTTCTGTGAAGTTTAAAAGGTATTTGGATGCCTTAGTCAGACTCTAATTCGGCACCACAGCTATGTAGGTGGTAACCAAGTCGAATGAGGAATAGACATGGGAACCTGGGAAGGTTACTTTTCTTTACCTTGCAAAATGAGACCTTTAGCTTGCTTTTGCCCAGAGAACATATTGAGTCCTTGTCATTTACAACTCTCTCCTAGCTTGCTTCTCCTTACTCCCAGATTTCTGGACCTTTGTATGTATTGGACCCATACAAGTTCTAACTCCCCTGACCGTTCTCTTTATCAAGTCTGTCTCACTTTAACAGTATTAGAATTTCTTTTAGTATTAGAGTTTCATCAGTTTTTTTTTTTATAGAAGGATGTCATATTTGAAAGACTTAACCTAAAAGACTTATTCCCTATAAACACACACTGGTCATTACAGAGGTAAAGCCAAGCTTACCTTTTACACTTGCTCAGTCTAATGTCTTACTTTGAGAGATTAGGATTCTGGTCCAGATTCTTCCATTGACTCAAAACCTTGAGCAAATCACTTAAGGAAACTGAGATCTATAGGAGTCATCTTGATCTTTTCTGGGAAGCTAAGTGATGCAATTATAAATTGATACAGGACTTGGAGTCAAGAAGACCGGAGTTCCCACTCATGAAACGGAATTGGATAACAGAATGGATTAGAAACCAGATTTCAACAATTTGCTGTTTACAAAAGACACACCCACAGTGTTAAAATGCAGGGCTTGGACAGAATCTATTATGCTTTGGCTAAAGTAAATAAGGCAGGCACAGTAATAAATATTTTAGCAAAAAAAAAAAAAACAAAAAAAAAACAAAAATAGACCTAATTAAAAGAGATAAGCAGGGAGGCTGCATTTTGACAAAATAAAATAATGTCAAAAATATTTAAAGGCATTCTCAAAAACTTAATTTCTTTGGGAGTTATGAATGAATCCATCCCGTGCTGGAAGACAATTTGGAAGTATGTCCAATGGACTAGAAATCTGTGCATACCCTTTATATCACTACTAGATCTGTATCCCAAAGAGATCATAAAAAATAGGAAAAGATCTACTTGTACAAAAATATTTACAGCAGCTCCTTTTGTAGTGTCTAAGAACTTGACATTGAGAGTATATCCATCAATTGGGAAATGGCTGAAAAGACTGTGGTATATGATGATGATGGAATACTATTGTGCTATAAGAAATGAAAAACAAGATGAATTGGGAAAAAGCTAGAAAGATCTGCATGAACTCATGCTGGGTGAAATAAGCAGAACTAGGAGAACACTGTACATGGGAACAGCAATAATGTACAACGATCAACTGTGAAAGACTGAGCTCCTCTCAGAAAGGCATTGATCCAGGACAATTCTGAAGGACATATGACAAATAATGCTATCCACCTCCAGAGAAAGAACTGTTGGAGTAAGAATCCAGATAAAAGCATATTATTTTTGACATTAGTTCATTTATGTTTTAATTTGGGGGTTTTGGTTTTATATGAGGATTCTCTTATAAGGATGACCAATGTGGAAGTGTTTTGCATGATAATACAAGCATAACTCAGATCAAATTGCTTATCTTCTCTGAAAAGAGGGGAGGGAAGAGGGAGAGAGACAATTTGGATTTCATTTTTGTTTTCAGAATTTCATTTCTGAATTGTCAGAATTAATTTCAGAAAAATGTATGTTGAAAATTATTACATGTAATTGCAAAAATAAAATATTAAAAACAATTTTATTCCTCAGATATGTAGGAAATTGAATCAAATTTATTATATTATTATTTATCATTTATTTATTTAACAGCCGTTCTCCAATTGATAAATGATTAAAGGATATTTCTCACAAGAAAAAATCAAAGCTACCAATAGACATATGAAAAAATGCTCTAGATTACTATTGATTAGAGAAATAGAAATTAAAACATCTCTGAGGCACCACTTCATAACTATTAGAGATACTAATACTAGAGGAGATGTAGGAAAATAGGTACACTAATGAACTGTAACTGGTCCAATCATTCTGGAAAACAATTTTTTTGGAACTACACCTACAGGACTATAAAACTGTCCATACCCCTTGACCTAGCAGTACCACTACTAGATTTGTACCCCAAAGAAAGAAAAGAAAAATGAAAAGGACATATGTGTATAATAATATTAATAGCATTCTTTTTAAGGTGGTGAAGAATTGAAAATTAAGGGGATGCCCATCAATTGGGAAATGGCTAAAAAAGTTGTATATGATTGTGATAGAACACTATTGTGCAATAAGAAATGATGAGAGGGACAATTTTAAGGGGGGCGGGGAAACCTGGGAAGACCTATATGAAGCAAAGTGAATTAAACAGAACCAGAAGATCACTGTACAAAATAAAAGCAACATTGTATGATGAACAACTGTAATAGACTTCACTACTCTCATCAATACAATGATCTGAAAGTTCTGAAGGACTCATTAAAAATGCTATCCTCCTCCAGAAAGAGAATTGGGTGAACTCTTGAGTACAAACTGAAGTATAATTTTCTCCCTTTCTTTCTTTTTCTTGCTTTCTTTTTGTTTCATTGAAAACATAAGGAAGTATGTTTTGCACGAGTTTGCATGTACAATGGTTACCACTTCATTTGCCTTCTCAGTGGGTGGGAGAGGGACTTGAGAGAGGGAGAAAATTTGGAACTCAAAACCTTTTTTTAATGTTAAAAAAAGTATATATATCAAATCTGGCCTCAGACACTTCCCAGCTGTGTGACCCTGGGCAAGTCACTTGACCCCCACTGCCCACCCTTACCACTCTTCCACCAAGGAGCCAATACACAGAAGTTAAGGGTTTAAAAAAAATAAAATAAAGTATATATATATATATGTATATATATATACATATATATATATATAAAATAGGAAAAAGAACTGGATTCAAACCCTGCCTCTTATATACTTACTAGCTGTGTGATCCTGGGCAAGTCATTTAATCTCTTTGTGGCTCTGTTTCACATTTATAAAATGGAGATAACAATAGCAACTGCCTCATAGAGTTGTGAGGATCAAATGAGTCAACACATATAAAGCATTTTGTAAGCCTTAATGTGATATATGTAAATGCTAGTTATATTACTATTATTGTTATTATTATTTTTAAATTAAAGATGGTAGATGAACTTCTTTTGAAGTTCTAAAATTACATGAACTATAGAAGGTGAAAAATTACAATGTGTATTTGAAATAACTTAAGACGTCAACCTTAATTTTCTTATATACTAGCCAAAAAAAAAAAAAAGCTATTGTATACAGAGGCTATGTGGTGAAACTGGGTTTGAACTCATAGATTAGAATCCCATGTCTGCCTTTATTATTGGTGTGACTTTGGGCAAGTCACTTAATCTTTCCAGGCCACAGTTTCCTCATCTATAAAATGAGGGGGTCAGACTATAGGGCTTTTAGCTGTAGATTTTTGATGTTAAAATTTTCTGTGATCCTGTCTATATACATAAATATATGGATTATGCTACAGCATTGGGCTCAGTCCCACAATAGGTTAATAAAAGCCAGCAGAAATCTGATTATGGTAAATTCATCTGAGTTATACCTCAGCCCATTCCTTATAAAGCCCTGTAGCAGTTGGACATAAGCAGGGAGCAGCAGGGCAGATAATGTGGTTCTCCCTAAAGCAGAGCCTAGAGCTAGGAGAAACCATAAGCCATTATCCCCTTCTGGGATTTTCCTTCTGGGCATAAGTTTATATAGAGTAAAATTATAGCATTTGACCCCCTCCCAGGAAGGCTATAGGCTTTTTCCTCCCCTCTCTCTTTAAACTTCTAGCACTTGGATAGTATTTATTAAAAAGTGAATAATAATGAGGTTGCACAGGGCAATTTTATGTTAGGAAATAGGGCTGTCAGAAAAAGCATGGAAGGAGATATAGGCAGATGAAATAAAAAAAATCTATATCTCAAATGTGCTATTGAAATTAAAATAAAATGAATAATTTTAAATGGAATAAATTCTGAATAATAATAATAATAAAAGATATTTTGTTTCAACTGGACTTCATACTTCCTAGTTTGGGGCCAATAAATCCAGCACATTTTAAGCTCAGGTTGAAGATTTATTTCCCTTCTGATCTATTACCTTTGTTTTTCTTCCTACATAGACAAAAGGAATGGGCTTTGCACACCTTGCTACATTAGAAAGTATAATCTATGGGCCACAGTACCTGCTTATCAGTAGTGTTTTATTGATGGGAGAGATTACTTGAAGGCCACAGAAAAAGGTTATCATTGATTTCCTTTCTTTTGGATTGCTCCAGGCTCTAAGACTTCCACAAAGAGTGGCTGAACACCTTTTTAGAAAGTCTGGCTGTTTCTCTCAACTGGCCCATCTATTTTGATTCTATCAAAGTATGGTTGACCATCTGATAGTTTTTTAAGTTCTTAAAATAAGAAGTCTTTCTAATTCTTGGGAAACTTTCCCTTAAGACAACAAACAGATTAAAAATCCTGGCAAAAGGGATTTTTCTCAGATCTCTCTGGTTTAAGAGGTGTCCAAATTTTTGCAATTATGTACAAAATCATGACTAATTATGAGAGGTCATCCATGTTGCCCCATGCATTTAACAGTTTTAATCTAACCTGAGTATATATAGCTTAGAGTTCCACTTGAATATAGTTGCTATCAACTGCATTTTCAAAACTTTTCTGATTGACTTTTTTTTTCTTGTATGTTTCATAAATCTGCAAATGTGAGATGCTCAATAAACACGTGTAGTTACTG